>NC_074689.1:37806926-37879426 GCF_029448725.1 Salvelinus fontinalis
GAGGAAATGGATGGTGTTAAGGATAGGGAGAGAGGAAATGGATGGTGTTAAGGATAGGGAGAGAGGAAATGGATGGTGTTAAGGATAGGGAGAGAGGAAATGGATGGTGTTAAGGATAGGGAGGGAGGAAATGGATGGTGTTAAGGATAGGGAGAGAGGAAATGGATGGTGTTAAGGATAGGGAGAGAGGAAATGGATGGTGTTAAGGACAGGGAGAGAGGAAATGGATGGTGTTCAGGATAGGGAGAGAGGAAATGGATGGTGTTAAGGACAGGGAGAGAGGAAATGGATGGTGTTCAGGATAGGGAGAGAGGAAATGGATGGTGTTAAGGATAGGGAGAGAGGAAATGGATGGTGTTAAGGACAGGGAGAGAGGAAATGGATGGTGTTCAGGATAGGGAGAGAGGAAATGGATGGTGTTAAGGACAGGGAGAGAGGAAATGGATGGTGTTCAGGATAGGGAGAGAGGAAATGGATGGTGTTAAGGATAGGGAGAGAGGAAATGGATGGTGTTCAGGATAGGGAGAGAGGAAATGGATGGTGTTAAGGATAGGGAGGGAGGAAATGGATGGTGTTAAGGATAGGGAGAGAGGAAATGGATGGTGTTCAGGATAGGGAGAGAGGAAATGGATGGTGTTAAGGACAGGGAGAGAGGAAATGGATACTGTTTAAGTCCAGTCTTATAAAGAGGGGAGAGGTGTGGATGGATAAATACAGTCTGGTATTTATAAAGAGGGGAGAGGTAAAGAGGGGAGAGGTGTGGATGGATAAATACAGTCTGGTATTTATAAAGAGGGGAGAGGTAAAGAGGGGAGAGGTGTGGATGGATAAATACAGGCCGGTAGTTATAAGGGGGTGTTAGCTGGTGAATTACTGCACTGGTCGTGTTATTATGGTAGTGTTATTACATTTCACAGCTGTTTCTCATACCAGACTGATGATTTTTGTTTCGCCTTTCGAGCGACTTCCCTTCACCTTTCTCTCTTGCACTCACACACACGCACACACACACACACACGCACAAACACACACACACACGCCTCCACCTGAAATTCCTTCTGATGGCTTATTTTCCTAAATCCTTTTTTCCTCAAGCGTTAAACATAAATCTTATGCTACATTCCCAGCATACACTGAGACAGGCGGCTGTAAACAATTTCACATTATTTGTGTTTTCCTTCTCAGTCTTAGGAGTCATGCATGTGAATAGAGAGGGGGAGAGAGAGAGAGAGAAAGAGAGGGAGAGAGAGAGGGGAAGAGAGAGAGGGGGGGAAGGGGGAGAGAGAGAGGGGGAGAGAAAGAGCGAGAGAGGGGGAGAGAAAGAGCGAGAGAGGGGGAGAGAGAGAGGGGGGGAAAAAGAGAGAGGAGAAAGAGAGAGAGGGAGGGGGAGAGAAAATGCGAGAGAGGGGGAGAGAAAGAGCGAGAGAGGGGGAGAGAAAGAGCGAGAGAGGGGGAGAGAAAGAGCGAGAGAGGGGGAGAGAGAGAGGGGGGAGAGAGAGAGAGGAGAAAGAGCGAGAGAGGGGGAGAGAAAGAGCGAGAGAGGGGGAGAGAAAGAGCGAGAGAGGGGGAGAGAAAGAGCGAGAGAGGGGGAGAGAGAGAGGGGGGGGGGGGAGAGAGGAGAAAGAGAGAGGGAGCGATCCAAACATATAGATTTAATGGTTGTAAAGATGGTGAGAGGTCTAGCCGTAATAAAGAGATGCTCTGCTTTTTGACACCACATCCCAGAAAGCAAGTCCTGCAGGCTCTAGATTAGTCTCATCTTGATTATTGTCCAGGTGTGTGGTCCAGTGCTGCAAGGAAAGACCTAGTTAAGCTGCAGCTGGCCCAGAACGGCACGTTTTGCTCTTCATTGTAATCAGAGGACTTATATAAATACTATGCATAACAGTGTCTCTCGGCTAAGAGTTGAGGAAAGACTGACTGTGTCACTTCTTGTTTATATAAGAAACATTCATGTGTTTATAATTCCAAATTGTTTGGAGAGAGAGAGAGAGATGTTTGACTTTTTGTGTTGAGTGAGTGAGTGAGTGAGTGAGTGAGTGAGTGAGTGAGTGAGTGAGTGAGTGAGTGAGTGAGTGAGTGGAGGGTGGAAAAGGACTGAATGTGCAAGTAGAGATACTGGGGTGCAAAGGAGCAAGATAAATAAATAAATAAAGTATGGGGATGAGGTAGGTAGATAGATGGGCTATGTACAGGTGCAGTGATCTGTGAGCTGCTCTGACAGCTGGTGCTTAAAGCTAGTGAGGGAGATATGAGTCTCCAGCTTCAGAGATTTTTGCAGTTCGTTCCAGTCATTGGTAGCAGAGAACTGGAAGGAAAGACCAAAGGAGGAATTGGCTTTGGTGGTGACCAGTGAGATATACCTGCTGGAGCGCGTGCTACGAGTGGGTGCTGCTATAGTGACCAGTGAACTGAGACTTTACCTAGCAGAGACTTGTAGATAACCTGTAGCCAGTGGGTTTGGCGACGAGTATGAAGCGAGGGCCAACCAATGAGAGCGTACAGGTCGCAATGGTGGGTAGTGTATGGGGCTTTGGTGACAAAACGGATGGCACTGTGATAGACTGCATCCAGTTTGTTGAGTAGAGTGTTGGAGGCTATTTTATAGATGACATCACCGAAGTCGAGGATCGGTAGGATGGTCAGTTTTACGGGTATGTTTGGCAGCATGAGTGAAGGATGCTTTGTTGCGATATAGGAAGCCGATTATAGATTTAATTTTGGATTGGAGATGCTTAATGTGAGTCTGGAAGGAGAGTTTACAATCTAACCAGACACATAAGCATTTGTAGTTGTCCACGTATTCTAAGTCAGAGCCGTCCATAGTAGTGATGCTGGACGGGCGAGCAGGTGCGGGCAGTGATCGGTTGAATAGCATGCATTTAGTTTTACTTGTGTTTAAGAGCAGTTGGAGGCCACGGAAGGAGAGTTGTATAGCATTGAAGCTCGTCTGGAGGTTAGTTAACAGAGTGTCCAAAGAGGGGCTAGAAGTTACAGAATGGTGTCGTCTGCGTAGAGGTGGATCAGGGAATCACCAGCAGCAAGAGCAACATCATTGATGTATACAGAGAAGAGAGTCGGCCCAAGGATTGAACCCTATGGCACCCCCATAGAGACAGCCAGAGGCCCGGACAACAGGCCCTCCGATTTGACATACTGAACTCTATCAGAGAAGTAGTTGGTGAACCAGGCGAGGCAATCATTTGCGAAACCAAGGCTGTGGAGTTTGCCAATAAGAATGTGGTGATTGAGTCGAAAGCCTTGGCCAGGTCAATGAATACGGCTGCACAGTAATGTCTCTTATCGATGACGGTTATGATGTCGTTTAAGAACTTGAGCGTGGCTGAGGTGCACCCATGACCAGCTCTGAAACCAGATTGCATAGCGGAGAAGGTACGGTGGGAATCGAAATGGTCGGTGATCTGTTTGTTAACTTGGCTTTCGAAGACCTTAGAAAGACAGGGTAGGATAGATATAGGTCTGTAGCAGTTTGGGTCTAGAGTGTCCCCCTTTGAAGAGGGGGATGACCGCGGCAGCTTTCCAATCAATGGGAATCTTAGACAATACGAAAGAGAGGTTGAACAGGCTCGTAATAGGAGTTGCAACAATTTCGGCAGATAATTTTAGAAAGAGAGGGTCCAGATTGTCTAGCCCGGCTGATTTGTAGGGGTCCAGATTTTGCAGCTCTTTCAGAACATCAGCTATTTGGATTTGGGTGAAGGAGAAATGGGGGGTTGCTGTGGAGGGTGCCGGGCCGTTGACCGAGGTAGGGGTAGCCAGGTGGAAAGCATGGCCAGCCGTAGAGAAATGCTTATTGAAATTCTCAATTATAGCGGATTTATCGGTGGTGACAGTGTTTCCTAGCCTCAGAGCGGTGGGCAGCTGGGAGGAGGTAATCTTATTCTCCATGGAATTTACAGTGTCCCAGAACTTTTTTGAGTTAGTACTACAGGATGCTAATTTCTGTTTGAAAAAGCTAGCCTTATCTTTCCTAACTGCTTGTGTATATTGGTTTCTAGCTTCCCTGAAAAGTTGCATATGACAGGGGCTATTCAATGCTAATGCAGAACGCCACAGGATGTTTTTGTGCTTGTCAAGGGCAGACAGATCTGGAGTGAACCAAGGACTATATCTATTCCTAGTTCTACATTTTTTGAATGGGGCATGCTTATTTAAGATGGTGAGGAAAGCACTTTTAAAGAATAGCCAGGTATCATCTACTGATGGGATGAGGTCAATGTCATTCCAGGATACCCCGGCCAGGTCGATTAGAAAGGCCTGCTCGCAGAAGTGTTTTAGGGAGCATTTGACAGTGATGAGGGGTGGTCGTTTGGTCGCAGACCCATTACGGATGCAGGCAATGCGGCAGTGATTGCTGAGATCTTGATTGAATTTGGAGGGAGAGTTAGTTAGGATGACATCTATGAGGGTGCCCGTGTTTACGGATTTGGAGTTGTACCTGGTAGGTTCATTGATCATTTGTGTGAGATTGAGGGCATCAAGCTTAGATTGTAGGATGGCCAGGGGTGTTAAGCATGTCCCAGTTTAGGTCATCTAGTAGCACGAGCTCAGAAGATAGATGGGGGGCAATCAATTCACATATGGTGTCCAGGGCACAGCTGGGGGCAGAGGGTGGTCTATAGAAAGCGGCAACAGTGAGAGACTTGTTTCCGGAAAGGTGCATTTTTAGAAGTAGAAGCTCGAATTGTTTGGTGTTACGCTGGGTTTAATGGAATCCCGGATGAGCCCCCATTATGTTACGCACGCCTCTGAGAAGAGGGAACGCAACTCCCTGCTATAACTCAACTCTCTGAAGTGCAAGAGGTATGGACTGTAGATGCGAGCAAGGATGACACAAAAGCAGATTTTACCGTTTACTTGGATTTATTTTCTTACACGGTAATATGGGGAAAAGGGGCTGGACGGAACCAAAGCAAAGAAAGTAAATATCAAAGTTCCCCCTCTCCTATCTAACCTGCCTACCCACTTAACTTACCTAACTTAGCACCGTCTGGTGCCCTAACCAAAATACAGGGGGTGGTCCGCCCAGGTCTTACCTAGTGTGCCTAGACAGTAAATATACTACGGGTATATGTATGCCCTCAGGCCTCTTGCCTAAGCACTCCCAAAGTGCCTTCTCCTTCCCCCCTGGGAACAAACGAAACAGAGTAATTATTAACGATTTCACAAACACTCACAAACACAGGACATAGAAAAACTGCTACCAACAACAACAGAACTGCTACCAACAACAACAGTACATACCACACTTTCTGATACACAACCAACACTATATCACAATCTAATTTTTCTCTCTCTCAATCTCCAAATCTCTACTCCTTATCTCATCTCTCTCCACTCTCCTGGGCAGAACACTGGCTTTTATCTTCAGGTGGCAATGGTGATTAGAGTCAGCTGCTTCTTGACGAGGGGGCGGGGTCAGCTCCAATCACCAATTAGCCTGGGGTTGACCAATCAGCTGGTTGGGGAGTACTTCAGGAAGCCATCTCCTGAAACACACACTCAAATACAAAACAGAACACAGAAACTGGGGAACGTAACATTTGGGTACAGACTTGGATAGTAATACAGAACTCTGCAGGCTATCTTTGCAGTAGATTGCAACACCGCCCTCTTTGGCAGTTCTATCTTGGCGGAAAATGTTATAGTTAGCGATGGAGATTTCAAGGTTTTTGGTGGTCTTCCTGAGCCAGGATTCAGATACGGCTAAGACATCCGGGTTGGCAGAGTGTGCTAAAGCAGTGAGTAAAACAAACTTAGGGAGTAGGCTTTTTTCTGGGTTAGGGAGGGTTTGGCCGGTAGGGATATCCTTGTCTCAGTATGTAAAAAAAAATGTAATAAAATGTATGCACTCTACTGTAAGTCGCTCTGGATAAGAGCGTCTGCTAAATGACTAAAATGTAAATGTAGGCTTCTAATGTTAACATGCATGAAACCAAGGCTTTTACGGTTACAGAATCAACAAATGAGAGCACCTGAGGAGTGGGAGTGGAGCTAGGCACTGCAGGACCAGGATTAACCTCTACATCACCAGAGGAACAGAGGAGAAGTAGGATAAGGGTATGGCTAAATGCTATACGAACTGGCCGTCGGAACAGAGAGTAAAAGGAGCAGGTTTCTGGGCACGATAGCATAGATTCAAGGCATAGTGTACAGACAAAGGTAAGGTAGGATGTGAGTACATTGGAGGTAAACTTAGGCATTGAGTAATGATGAGAGAGATATAATCCCTAGAGACCTTTAACCTTTCTAGGACACACGTTCCGCTAGCGGAACCCCTGACAACATTCCGCTGAAAAGGCAGCGCGGGAAATTCAAAAATATTTTGGGGAAATATGTAACTTTCACACATTAACAAGTCCAATACAGCAAATGAAAGATAAACATCTTGTTAATCTACCCATCGTGTCCAATTTAAAAAAAAATGTTTTACAACGAAACATGATTATGTTAGATCACCGCCAAGTCCAAAAAACACACAGCCATTCTCCCAGCCAAAGATAGGAGTCACAAAAAACAGAAATAGAGATCAAATGGAACACTAACCTTTGATGATCTTCATCAGATGACACTCATAGGACATCATGTTACACAATACATGTATGTTTTGTTCGATAATGTGCATATTTCTATTAAAAAAACCTCAGTTTACATTGGCGCCATGTTCAGAAATGCCTCCAAAATATCCGGAGAAATTGCAGAGAGCCACGTCAAATAACAGAAATACTCATCATAAACTTTGATGAAAGACACATGTTTTACATACAATTAAAGATACACTGGTTCTTATTGCAACCGCTGTGTCAGATTTCATAAAAAC
Organism: Salvelinus fontinalis; assembly: GCF_029448725.1. Lineage (NCBI taxonomy): Eukaryota > Metazoa > Chordata > Actinopteri > Salmoniformes > Salmonidae > Salvelinus > Salvelinus fontinalis. Next base: position 37,813,768 of record NC_074689.1, read on the forward strand.
TTTACGGAAATAGCACACCATGCAATAATCTGAGATGGCGCTCAGATAGAAATAACATTTCTCCGCCATGTTGGAGTCAACAGAAATACGAAATTACATCATAAATATTCCCTTACCTTTGATGATCTTCATCAGCATGCACTCCCAGGAATCCTAGTTCCATAATAAATTGTTGTTTTGTTCGATAATGTCCACATTACTTATGTCCAATTAGCTACTTTCGTTAGCACGTTTAGTACACATATCCAAACGCTCGCGCAGAGGCAGGCGAACGTCGGACGAAAACTTAAAAAAGTTATATTACAGGTCGAATAAACTTGTCAAACTAAGTAGAGAATCCATCTTTAGGATGTTGTTATCATAAATACTCAATAACGTTCCAACCGGAGAATTCCTTCTGTCTGTAGAAGTAATGGAACGCAAGCCGATATCATGTGGAATGCGCATGACCAGGACATGGCTCTCTGCCAGACCACTGACTCAAACAGCTCCCATCCGGCTCAACTTCACAGTAGAAGCTTCATTCAACGTTCTACAGACTGTTGACATCTAGTGGAAGGCGTAGGAAGTGCAAACAGATCCATATCCCACTCTCTGTCCCCACTCTTTATATACACTCTCCAGTCCCCACTCCCTGTCCCCACTCCCTGTCCACACTCTCCAGTCCCCACTCCCTGTCCACACTCTCCAGTCCCCACTCCCTGTCCCCACTCCCTGTCCACACTCTCCAGTCCCCACTCCCTGTCCCCACTCCCCACTCCCTGTCCACACTCTCCAGTCCCCACTCCCTGTCCCCACTCCCTATCGACACTCTCCAGTCCCCACTCCCTGTCCCCACTCCCTATCCACACTCTCCAGTCCCCACTCCCTGTCCACACTCTCCAGTCCCCACTCCCTGTCCCCACTCCCTATCCACACTCTCCAGTCCCCACTCCCTGTCCACACTCTCCAGTCCCCACTCCCTGTCCCCACTCCCTGTCCCCACTCCCTATCCACACTCTCCAGTCCCCACTCCCTGTCCCCACTCTCCAGTCCCCACTCTCCAGTCCCCACTCCCTGTCCCCACTCCCTGTCCACACTCTCCAGTCCCCACTCCCTGTCCCCACTCCCTATCCACACTCTCCAGTCCCCACTCTCCAGTCCCCACTCCCTGTCCACACTCTCCAGTCCCCACTCCCTGTCCACACTCTCCAGTCCCCACTCCCTGTCCCCACTCCCTGTCCCCACTCTACAGTCCCCACTCCCTATCCACACTCTCCAGTCCCCACTCCCTGTCCACACTCTCCAGTCCCCACTCCCTGTCCCCACTCCCTGTCCACACTCTCCAGTCCCCACTCCCTGTCCACACTCTCCAGTCCCCACTCCCTGTCCCCACTCCCTGTCCACACTCTCCAGTCCCCACTCCCTGTCCCCACTCCCCACTCCCTGTCCACACTCTCCAGTCCCCACTCCTTGTCCACATTCCCTATCAACACTCTCCAGTCCCCACTCCCTGTCCCCACTCTCCAGTCCCCACTCTCCAGTCCCCACTCTACAGTCCCCACTCTACAGTCCCCACTCTACAGTCCCCACTCTCCAGTCCCCACTCTCCAGTCCCCACTCTCCAGTCCCCACTCTCCAGTCCCCACTCTCCAGTCCCCACTCCATATCCACACTCTCCAGTCCCCACTCTCCAGTCCCCACTCCCTGTCCCCACTCCCTATCAACACTCTCCAGTCCCCACTCCCTGTCCACACTCCCTATCAACACTCTCCAGTCCCCACTCCCTGTCCCCACTCTCCAGTCCCCACTCACAGTCCCCACTCTCCAGTCCCCACTCTCCAGTCCCCACTCTCCAGTCCCCACTCTCCAGTCCCCACTCTCCAGTCCCCACTCTCCAGTCCCCACTCCCTGTCCCTACTCCCTGTTCCCACTCCCTGTCGCCACTCCCTATCCCCACTCCCTATCCCCACTCCCAGTGCCCACTCTACAGTCCCCACTCCCTGTCCCCACTCTACAGTCCCCACTCCCTGTCCCCACTCTCCAGTCCCCACTCCCAGGCCCCACTCTCCAGTCCCCACTCTCCAGTCCCCACTCTACAGTCCCCACTCTCCAGTCCCCACTCTACAGTCCCCACTCTACAGTCCCCACTCTCCAGTCCCCACTCCCTGTCCCCACTCCCTGTCCCCACTCCCTGTCCCCACTCCCAGTCCCCACTCCCAGTCCCCACTCCCAGTCCCCACTCCCTGTCCCCACTCCCTGTCCCCACTCCCTGTCCCCACTCCCCAGTTCCCACTCCACAGTCCCCACTCCACAGTCCCCACTCTACAGTCCCCACTCTACAGTCCCCACTCTACAGTCCCCACTCTACAGTCCCCACTCTACAGTCCCCACTCCCTGTCCCGTCCCCTCTGGTAGATGAGGCCCAGAAATAGAGATCGTTTTCCAAAGCTTTAATCTGTCGTGACGCGCTTCCCTTCCTATCCACACACACACAATCTCCTCTCTGATGAATGGACTGTGATTTTATTTCAGGTAGACAGTACTGACAGGGAAATTTGATAGGGAGAGAGGGACTAGGAGGAGAGGGGGAAGACAGGAGGAGAGTGCTGGCTATAGTTCATGGAACGGAGGGAGGGAGGGAGGGAGGGAGGGAGGGAGGGAGGGAGGGACTAGGAGGAGAGGGGGAAGACAGGAGGAGAGTGCTGGCTATAGTTCATGGAACAGAGGGAGGGAGGGAGGGGAGGGAGGGAGGGAGGGAGGGAGGGAGGGAGGGAGGGAGGGAGGGAGGGAGGGAGGGACTAGGAGGAGAGGGGGAAGACAGGAGGAGAGTGCTGGCTATAGTTCATGGAACAGAGGGAGGGAGGGAGGAGGGAGGGGAGGGGGAAAACAGGAGGAGAGTGCTGGCTATAGTTCATGAGAGAGAGAGAGAGAGAGAGAGAGAGAGAGAGAGAGAGAGAGAGAGAGAGAGAGAGAGAGAGAGAGAGAGAGAGAGAGAGAGAGAGAGAGAGAGAGAGAGAGAGAGAGAGAGAGAGGAGAGAGAGAGAGAGAGAGAGAGAGAGAGAGAGAGAGGAGAGAGAGAGAGAGAGAGAGAGAGAGAGAGAGAGAGAGAGAGAGAGAGAGGAGAGAGAGAGAGAGAGAGAGAGAGAGAGAGAGAGAGAGAGAGAGAGAGAGAGAGAGAGAGAGAGAGAGAGAGAGAGAGAGAGAGAGAGAGAGGTTTCCCAACGCTCGTTACCAAATCCAATGTTTTGACTTCTTGCTTCTAAACACTGTTATTCAATGTGAAAATCTGCAAACAGTGTTATTTGCTTTCTGCAGTAGTACGCATGTTAGTTCATACTCTTCACGTCCCTGCTCTACGGTAAATCACATTTGTTTCTATTTATCTCTTCAACAACAACATGAACTGGTCTAAACTGTTGGTTTGCTTCCTCTACCTGATACCTCTCTTTGATTCATTCATAAGCATTACACCACGATAAGTCCTTAAAAATGCTTTTCTAAAGGCACATTTTGACTGAGAACTTGCAGCAGTCTATACAGTACGTATGTATTATCCCATTCATTCGATGGAGTAATACCCATTAATAGCCTCCCTTTGTGTAGATGCTTAGGTTCCTTGTAGAAATGTGTCTATCTATTAACACATGGATGAGAGTGTATTGAGACCAGAAACATAAGAGGAGAGAAGGATTAGAATGTTTATATAAATGGAACATCTCAAACCTAATTGAATTGTTCTAAATCTAGAATGTGTTGTAGTTCTAAAGTAGAATTCCATTCCAGTTCCGGAATCGCTTCACGTTCCGTGGTTCTACCTAGGGAACCAGCAGTTTGCAATGTTTTCATCTACAGGCAGAGGACCGTCGCTTGGATTAGAGCAAATCTCAGTGTGCGTAAATCTTTTCATCAAGGCTTTTCCATCTGCGTTATCGTATCATCTTGAAACAAGTAAATTAATCTAGTACTCCTATCTGTCCGCTTTCTCCCGTAGCATCATCATATCAGTATAAAACCAAACATGTTCACTTCAAAAGTTCTTTGATTCTGCCCATTTTGAGCCTGTAATCGAACCCACAAATGCTGATGCTCCAGATACTCAACTAGTCTAAAGGCCAGTTTTATTGCTTCTTTAATCAGAACTACAGTTTTCAGCTGTGCTAATATAATTGCAAAAGGGTTTTCTAATGATCAATAAGCCTTTTAAAATGATAAACTTGGATTAGCTAACACAACGTGCCATTGGAACACAGGAGTGAAGGTTGCTGATAATGGGCCTCTGTACACCTATGTAGATATTACATAAAAAATTAGCCGTTTCCAGCTAAAATAGTCATTTACAAATTTAACAATGTCTACACTGTATTTCTGATCAATTTGATGTTATTTTTTTTATGTATAATATATGTATCTATTCATTTATTTTTCCATACAATTGTTAGTAGTTACTTTCTTGTCTCATCGCTACAACAACTTTGCGAAGGTTGCGGCGAAGGTTGCGGCGAAGGTTGAGAGCCATGCGTCCTACGAAACACAACCCAACCAAGCCGCACTGCTTCTTAACACAGCGCGCATCCAACCCGGAAGCCAGCCGCACCAATGTGTTGGAGGAAACACCGTACACCTGGTGACCGTGTCAGCGTGCACTGCGTCCGGCCCGCCACAGGAGTCGCTGGAGCGCGATGAGACAAGGGTATCCCTGCCGGCCAAACCCTCCCTAACCCGGACGGCGCTGGGCAAATTGTGTGTCGCCCCATGGGCCTCCCGGTTGCGGCCGGCTGCGACAGAGCCTGGGCCCGAACCCAGAGTCTCTGGTGACACAGCTAGCGCTGCGATGCAGTGCCTTAGACCACTGCGCCACCAGGGAGGCCTTTGATGTTATTTTTATGGACAAAAAATTTGCTTTTCTTTCAAAAAACAAGGACCCCAATCTTTTGAACGGTAGTGTACCAGTCAAAAGTTTGGACACACCTACTCATTCATGGGTTTTTCTTTATTTTGACTATTTTCTACATTGTAAAATAATAGTGAAGACATCAAAACTATGAAATAACACATATGGAATCATGTAGTAACTAAAAAACAATTCAGCAAATCAAAATATTTATTCTTCTAAGTAACAACCATTTGCCTTGGTAACAGCTTTGAACACTCTTGGCATTCTGTCAACCAGTTTCACTTGGAATGCTTATCCAAAAGTCTTGGAGTTCCCACATATGCTGAGCCCTTGTGTCACCCGCAAAGCACCCCCACACCATCACACCTCCTCCTCCATGCTTCACGGTGGGAACCACACATGTAGAGATCATCCCTTCACCTACTCTGCATCTCACAAAGACACGACGGTTGAATCAGAAATCTCACATTTGGACTCATAAGACCAAAGTACACATTTCCACCGGTCTAATGTCCATCGTGTTTCTTGGCCCAAGCAAGTCTCTTCTTATTATTGGTGTCCTTTAGTAGTGGTTTCTTTGCAGCAATTCGACCATGAAGGCCTGATTCACGCAGTCTCATCTGAACAGTTGATGTTGAGATGTGTCTGTTACTTGAACTCTGTGAAGCATTTATTTGGGCTGCAATTTCTGAGGCTGGTAACTCTAATGAACTTATCCTCTGCAGCAGAGGTAACTCTGGGTCTTCCTTTCCTGTGGCATTTTTTTCCCTCGTCAATCTACACACAATACCCCATAATGACAAAGCAAAAACGTTTTTTATATAAATATCACATTTACATAAGTATTCAGACCCTTTACTCAGTGCTTTGTTGAAACACTTTTGGCAGCGATTACAGCCTCAAGCAAACAGCCTGGAGTCTTCTTGGGTATGACGCTACAAGCTTAGCACAACTATATTTGGGGAGTTTCTCCCATTCTTCTCTGCAGATCCTCTCAAGCTCTGTCAGGTTGGATGGGTAGCGTTGCTGCACAGCTTTTTTCAGGTCTCTCCAGAGATGTTTGATCAGGTTCAAGTCCGGGCTCTGGCTGGGCCACTCAAGGACATTCAGAGACATGTTCTGAAGCCATTCTTGTGTTGTTTTGGCTGTGTGCGTAGTGTCGTTGTCCTGTTGGAAGGTGAACCTTCGCCCCAATCTGAGGTCCGGAGTGCTCTGGAACAGGTTTTCATTAAGGATCTTGCTACACTTTGCTCCGTTCATCTTTGCCTCAATCCTGACTAGTCTCCCAGTCCCTGCTGCAGAAAAACATCCCCACAGCATGATCCTGCCACCACCATGCTTCACCATAAGGATGGTGCCAGGTTCCATCAAGACGTAACGTTTGGCATTCATGCCAAATAGTTAAATCTTGGTTTCATCGGACAAGAGAATCTTGTTTCTCATGGTCTGAGAGTCTTTAGGTGCCTTTTGGCAAACTCCAAGCGGGCTGTGTCACGTTCCTGACCTGTTTTCTGTTAGTTTTTGTATGTGTTAGTTGGTCAGGACGTGAGTTTGGGTGGGCAGTCTATGTTTTCTGTTTCTATGTTGGTTTAATGGGTGACCTAATATGGCTCTCAATTAGAGGCAGGTGGTTTTCATTTCCTCTGATTGAGAGTCATATTAAGGTAGGTGTTTTCACACTGTTTGTTGTGGGTGGTTGTCTCCTGTGTCTGTGTATGTCGTTGCGCCACACGGGACTGGTTTCGGTTTGTTTATATGTTCGTTCTTTTATGTAGTCAGTTTCCCTGTTCATGCGTTCTTCGTGTTTCATGTGAGTTCGTCGTTCAGGTCTGTCTACGTCGTTTTGTTATTTTGTTAATTTATCAAGTGTATTTCGTTTCGTCTTCGTCTTGTTCAATAAATCATCATGTCATATAACAACACTGCGTTTTGGTCAAATCCCTGCGCCTCCTCTTCGGATGAAGAGGAGGAGGAAAGCCGTTACAGAACCACCCACCAATATACGACCAAGCAGCTTGGGGGAGCGCAACAAAGTAACCAGCCGTTACAGGCTGTCATGTGCCTTTTACTGAGGAGTGGCTTCTGTCTGGCCTGATTGGTCAAACAAGATGCAGTTATTTGTTTTTTTATGTATTATTTCTTACATTGTTAGCCCAGAAAATCTCAACTGTTATTACATACATAAAGCTGAGAATAATTATTGGATATAAAAGCGATGTCAATTTACCAACGACCAGGAATACGTCTTTCCCGAAGCGGATCCTTTGTTTGGACCACCACCCTGGATATGGGATCTTATCCCAGAGGCCGACCCAAAACAACGTGGTCGCCGCAGGAGAGGCAGATGGAGCGGCCTACTGGTCAGACTTGGAAGGCGAGCACGCCATCCACCGCTTCCGAGCGGTGTCCAATCTCTAGATAACAAGGTGGATGAAATTAGGGCATGAGTTGCCTTCCAGAGATACATCAGCGATTGTAACATTCTCTGTTTCACTCGGGATATGTTGTCAGAGTCGTTTTCTTCATGCATCGCACCGACAGAAACAAACATCTCTCTGGTAAGAAGAAGGGTGGCGGTGATTAACGACTCATGGTGTAATCGAAACAACATATAGGAACTCAAGTCCTTTTGTTCACCTGACCTAGAATTCGTTACAATCAAATGCGGACTGCATTATCTTCCAAGAAAATTCTCTTAGATTATAGTCACAGCCGTGTATATCCTACCCCCCAAGCAGATACCTCGACGGCCCTGAAATAACTTCACTGGACTCGATGTAAACTGGAAACCACATATCCTGAGGCTTCATTTATTGTAGCTGGGGATTTTAACTTCTCTGCACTACGGATCACTTTTACGGGATCACTTTCCTAAACAACCGCTAGAATTGCAGGGCGCCAAATGCAAAAATATTACAAAAATATTTATAATCATGCAATCACAAGTGAAATATACCAAAACACAGCTTAGCTTGTTGTTAATCAAATCAAATCAAGTTTATTTTATATAGCCCTTCGTACATCAGCTAATATCTCGAAGTGCTGTACAGAAACCCAGCCTAAAACCCAAAACAGCAAGCAATGCAGGTGTAGAATCACGGTGACTAGGAAAAACTCCCTAGAAAGGCAAAAACCTAGGAAGAAACCTAGAGAGGAACCAGGCTATGAATCCACCTATCATGTCAGATTTTGAAAATATATTTTACAGCGAAAGAAATCCAAACTTTTGTGAGTGTACCTTTCAGTTCTACAACAGCTAGACCCAAATTAGCACGGTCACGAAAGTCAGAAAAGCAATAAAATTGCAATAAATTAAAAAAAATCTGACCTCTAGCGCTAAGAAGTTAACAAAAGCTAACCTGAGAACAAGACTTCCTAAATTCTATCAGCATATTGAATGCGTGACACCAGCTGCATTCTGGATCATTGCTACTCTAACTTCCACAAAGCCCTCCCCCGCCCTCCCTTCGGAAAATCTGACCATGACTCCATCTTGTTGCAACTAAAAACAGGAAACGTCTGTACTTAGGTCTATCCAACGTTGGTCTGACCAATCGGATTCCACGCTTCAAGATTGCTTAGATCACGTGGACTGGGATATACAGTTGAAGTAGGAAGTTTACATACACCTTAGCCAAATACATTTAAACTCAGTTTTTCACAATTCCTGACATTTAATCCTAGTAAAAATTCCCTGTCTTGGGTCAGTTAGGATCACCACTTTATTTTAAGAATGTGAAATGTCAGAATAATAGTAGAGAGAATTATTTATTTCAGCTTTTATTTCTTTCATCTTATTCCCAGTGGGTCAGAAGTTTACATACACCCAAATGGTATTTGGTAGCATTGCATTTAAATATTTAGCTTGGGTCAAACGTTTTGGGTAGCCTTCCACAAGCTTCCCACAATAAATTGGGTGAATTTTGGCCCAATCCTCCTGACCGAGCTGATGTAACTGAGTCAGGTTGGTAGGCCTCCTTGCTCGCACACGCTTTATCAGTTCTGCCCACAAATGTTCTATAGGATTGAGGTCAGGGCTTTGTGATGCGCACTCCAATACCTTGACTTTGTTGTCCTTAAGCCATTTTGCCACAACTTTGGAAGTATGCTTGGAGTCATTGTCCATTTGGAAGACTAATTTGTAACCAAGCGTTAACTTCCTGACTGATGTCTTGAGATGTTGCTTTAATATATCCACATAATTTTCCTCCCTTATGATGCCATCTATTTTGTGAAGTGCACCAGTCCTTCCTGCAGCAAAGCACGCCCACAACATGATGCTGCCACCCCCGTGCTTCACGGTTGGGATGGTGTTCTTCAGCTTGCAAGCCTCCCCCTTTTTCCTCCAAACATAACGATGGGCACTATGGCCAAACAGTTATATTTTTGTTTCATCAGACCAGAGGACATTTCTACAAAAAGTACGATCTTTGTCCCCATGTGCAGTTGCAAACCGTAGTCTGGCTTTTTTATGGGGGTTTTGGAGCAGTGGCTTCTTCCTTGCTGAGAGGCCTTTCAGGTTATGTCGATATAGGACTCGTTTTACTGTGGATAGATAACTTTGTACCCATTTCCTCCAACATCTTCACAAGATCCTTTGCTGTTGTTCTGGGATTGATTTGCACTTTTCGCATGGCTGCGTTCTCCTATAGTATTTATATTTGCGTACTATTGTTTGTACAGATGAACGTGGTACCTTCAGGCTTTTGGAAATTGCTCCCAAGGATGAACCAGACTTGTGGAGGTCTACAAAAAAAAATTCTGAGGTCATGGCTGATTTCTTTTGATTTTCCCATGATGTCAAGCAAAGAGGCACTGAGTTTGAAGGTAGGCCTTGAAATACATCCACAGGTACACCTCCAATTGACTCAAATTATGTCAATTAGCCTATCAGAAGCTTCTAAAGCCATGACATCATTTTCTGGAATTTTCCAAGCTATTTAAAGGCAGTCAACTTAGTGTATGTAAACTTCTGACCCACTGGAATTGTGATATAGTGAATTATAAGGGAAATAATCTGTCTGTAAACAATAGTTGGAAAAATTACTTGTGTCATGCACAAAGTAGATGTCCTAACCGACTTGCCAAAACTATAGTTTCTTAACAAGAAATGTGTGGAGTGGCTGTAAAACGAGTTTTAATGACTTCAACCTAAGTGTATGTAAACTTCCAACTTCAACTGTAGAGCTGAACGAGACTGATTTGGTGAGCGCGTTTATTAGCGAGTGCATAGGTGATGTTGTACCCACAGTGCCTATTAAAACATTCCCCAACCAGAAACCGTGGATTGATGACAGCATTCGCGCAAAACTGAAAGCGTGAACCACTGCTAATAATCAGGGCAAGGCGACTGGAAACATGAACGTGAACATGAACAACAAACAGTCCCTCCGCAAGGCAATCAAACAAGCAAAGTGTCAGTATAGAGATAAAGTAGAGTTGCAATTCAACGGCTCAAGAGGTATGTGGCAGGGTCTACATATACATACATACATACATCTATATACTATATATCTATCTATATCATACATACACATCTACAGACAATCATGGATTACAAAAAGAAAAACCAGCCCCGTTGCAGACCAGGATGTCTTGCCCCCAGACAAATTAAGCAACTTCTTTGCTCACTTTGAGGAGTGCCACCGACGCGGCCCGCTACCAAAGACTGTGGGCTCTCCTTCTCCGCGGCCGACGTGAGTAAAACATTTAAATATATTAAACCTCACAAAGCTGCCAGCCCAGGTGGCATCTCTAGCTGTGTCATCAGAGCATGTGCAGACAAGCTGGCTGGTGTGTTTATGGATATATTCAATCTCTCCCTATCCCAGTCTGTCCCCACATGCTTCAAGATGGCCACCATTGTTCCTGAACCCAAGAAAGCAAAGGTAACTGAACTGAATGACTACCGCCCCGTACCACTCACTTCTGTCATCATGAAGTGCTTTGAGAAACTAGTCAAGGACCACATCACCTCTACCTGACACTCTAGACCCAGTTCAGTTTGCTTACCGCCCCAATCAATCCACAGACGATTCAATCGCCATCACTCTGCACACTGCCCTATCCCATCTGGACAAGAGGAATACCTATGTAAGAATGCTGTTCATTGACTACAGCTCAGCATTCAACACCATAGTAGAATCCAAACTCGTCATCAAGCTCGAGACCCTGGGTCTCGACCCCGCCCTGTGCAACTGGGTCCTGGACTTTTTGATGGGCCGCCCCCAGGTGGTGAAGGTAGGAAACAACACCTCCACCCCACTGATACTCAACAATGGGGCCCCACAAGGGTACGTTCTCAGCCCCCTCCTGTTCACTCCTGACTGCGTGGCCATGCACGCTTCCAACTCAATCATCAAGTTTGCTGACAACACTACAGTGGTAGGCTTGATTACCAACAACAACGAGGCGGCCTACAGGGAGGAGGTGAGGGCCCTCGTAGTGTGGTGTCAGGAAAATAACCTCACACTCAACGTCTTACTCATCGTCAACAAAACAAAGGAGATGATCGTGAACTTCAGGAAACAGCAGAGGGCGCACCACCTCATCCACATCGACAGGACAGCAGTGGAGAAGGTGGAACGTTTTAAGTTCTTCGGCGTAGACATCACAGACAAACTGAAATGGTCCACTCACACAGACAGCGTTGTGAAGAAGGTGCAACAATGCCTCTTCAACATCAGGAGGCTGAAGACATTTGGTCACCCAAAACCCTGACAAACTTTTACAGATGCACAATTGAGAGCATCCTATACGGCCACTGCACCACCCTCAACCGCAAGCCGTAAGGCTCTCCAGCGGGTGGTGTGGTCTGCACAACGCATCACCGGGGTCAAACTACCTGCCCTCCAGTACACCTACACCACCCGATGTCACAGGAAGGCCATAAAGATCATCAAGGACAACAACCACCCGAGCCACTGCCTGTTCACACCGCTACCATCCAGAAGGCGAGGTCAGTACAGGTGCATCAAAGCAGGGACCGAGAGACTGAAAAACAGCTTCTATCTCAAGGCCATCAGACTGTTAAACAGCCATCACTAACTCAGAGAGGCTGCTGCTGCCTACATTGAGACGCAATCACTGGCCACTTTAAAAAAATGGATCACTGTTCACATTATACAATGCCACTTGAAATAATACCACTTTAATAATGTTAACATTTCTTACATTACTCATATCATATGTATAACTGTATTTCTTTTGAAGAGTCAAAACACCACTATATACATCTGTTTTTTTTTTGTTAATTGATCCTCATTCCCACAAAATGCAAGTATCCATCCATCTACTGCACCTTGCCGCTCGGCCATCGCTCATCCATATACTTATATGTACATATTCTCATTCATCCCTTTAGATTTTGTGTGTATTAGGTAGTTGTTGGGGAATTGTTAGATTACTTGTTAGATATTACTGCACTGTCAGAACTAGAAGCACAAGCATTTCGCTACACTCTCATTAACATCTGCTAAGCATGTGTACGTAACAACAAATCAAATTTGATAGTAACTCCAGTTTATATTTGGCCTTGTGTTTCAAGTTTTTGTCCTGCTGAAAGGTGAATTAATCACCCAGTGTCTGGCGGAAAGCAGACTTAGCTCCAATTTCTTTTTTTATCCTGAAAAAAAAAACTGTCCTTAACGATAACAAGCATACTCATAACATGATGCAGCCACCATCTGCAGTAACAGATAATCTCAGCATCTTCTTTTAGCATGCTTTAGTCTGTTTGTTCATTTGGGACAAAGATTAGTTCATATTTCTGAAGAGCAATTTGTTCTTGTGCCATAATGTTTGTTCTCATCTGTAATATATATATTTTTAAATTACATTAAAATGATATAATAATTGATCAGACTTTTTTTATCAGTCTTTATTAACCAGAGAGAAGACAGATGTACTGTATATAGAGTCGATACTAGACCTCACACAGCCGCACGCACACACACACACACATCATTTCTTTAGTAAGAGGGACACATCCAAGTGAGCACCGACGAGGACTCTCTGGCATTCTCTCTCCTCCTCCTTTCTCTCGCCATCATTCTCTCTCCTCTTTTTAATTTCCTCCTTTTTCTCTTGCATGCCCTCTCTTCCCTCTTCCCTCTGTCTCTCTCTTCCCTCTATCTCTCTCTCTTCCCTGTCTCTCTGTCACTCCCTCTTCCCTCTGTCTCTCTCTTCCCTCTGTCTCCCTCTTCCCTCTGTCTCTCTCTTCCCTCTGTCTGTCTCTTCCCTCTGTCTGTCTCTTCCCTCTGTCTCTCTCTCTTCCCTGTCTCTCTCTGTCTCTTCCCTCTTCCCTCTGTCTCTCTCTTCCCTCTGTCTGTCTCTTCCCTCTGTCTGTCTCTTCCCTCTGTCTCTCTCTCTTCCCTGTCTCTCTCTGTCTCTTCCCTCTTCCCTGTCTCTCTCTTTCTTCTTCCCTCTGTCTCTCTCTCTCTTCCCTCTGTCACTCGCTCTTCCCTCTGTCTGTCTCTTCCCTTTGTTTCTCTCTCTTCCCTGTCTATCTCTTCACTCTTCCCTCTGTCTCTTCCCTCTTCCCTGTCTCTCTCTTCCTTCTTCCCTCTGTCTCTCTCACTCTTCACTCTGGCTCTCTCTCTTCCCTCTGTCTCTCTCTCCTTCTTGAAGCAGGGGTAGTTCGCACGCACGCACACACAGATACACACACACACACACACACACATGTGACTGTGTTCTATTGTTCCTTTTTATCAGGCTTAAAATACACCTGTCTGTCTGTCTGTCTGTCTGTCTGTCTGTCTGTCTGTCTGTCTGTCTGTCTACACCTCTGGGAGCCTGTGAAGAACATTTCCTCTCCCCAAATAGACCACCTGCCTAAAATTCAGACTCACGAAACAGGAAAAAGCCAGCTCCTTCTGAAGCAGTATTAGGCTTTTTCCCTCACCACCAGTACAATGCAAAGCACTCAGCAGCGCTCAGTATGCAGCCTGTGTATCTGTCAGGACGTCTTTATTATACAGTCTGATAGGCACCATAAGCACATGCGTTATCCATTCAAACTCATGTCATAATACAGTTGGGAAAAAGAGAGAGAAGAGAGAGGGGGAGAGAGAGAGAGGGAGGGGAGAGAGGGACAGAAAGAGAGGGAGGGGGAGAGAGGGACAGAAAGAGAAAGAAGGAGAGAGAGAGAGAGAAGGAGAGAGAGAGGGGGAGAGGGTAGGGTAGGGAGGAGGAATGGAGGGAGGGAGTGGATAGAGGGAAAAGAGAGAGAGAGCAAGATCAAGAGAGGGGTAGAGGAACGGAGAGAGAGAGAGAGAGAGAGAGAGAGAGAGAGAGAGAGAGAGAGACAGAAAGAGAGGGAGGGGGGGAGAGACAGAAAGAGAGAGGGAGGGGAGAGAGAGAGGCAGGGAGAAAGAGGGAGCGAGAGAGAGTTGCAGTTTTTTCTTAAATAAATAATTGAGGGAGATTGATCATCTATGTTATAAGACCGCTGGTGACATCATCACGCGGCCTGCTGTCCCCGAGACTATTCCACCCCCCCCCCCCATAGCAGGCTGCCGCGCCGTAGGGAGGGAGAGAGGGAGGGCGGGAGGGAGGGAGGGGTGGGGGGAGGGCGGAGGGTAGGGTAGGGAGGAGGGATGGAGGGAGGGAGGGAGGAGGGGTGGGGGGGAGGGCGGAGGGGTGGGGGGAGGGCGGAGGGTAGGGAGGAGGAATGGAGGGAGGGAGTGGATAGAGGGAAAAGAGAGAGAGAGCAAGAGCAAGAGCAAGAGAGGGGTAGAGGGACGGGGATAGAGAGAGAGAGAGAGAGAGAGAGAGAGAGAGAGAGAGAGAGAGAGAGAGAGAGAGAGAGGAGAGAGAGAGAGAGAGAGGGGTAGAGGGACGGGGATAGAGAGAGAGAGAGAGAGAGAGAGAGAGAGAGAGAGAGAGAGAGAGAGAGAGAGAGAGAGAGAAAGAGAGGGGAGGGGGGGAGAGACAGAAAGAGAGAGGGGAGGTGGAGAGAGAGAGGCAGGGAGAAAGAGGGAGAGAGAGAGAGTTGCAGTTTTTTCTTAAATAAATAATTGAGGGAGATTGATCATCTATGTTATAAGACCGCTGGTGACATCATCACGCGGCCTGCTGTCCCCGAGACTATTCCACCATCCCCCCCCCCCACCACCCCCCCCCCCCCCCCCCCCCATAGCAGGCTGCCGCGGCGTAGGGAGGGAGAGAGGGAGGGCGAGAGGGGGGGAGGGGTGGGGGGAGGGCGGAGGGTAGGGTAGGGAGGAGGGATGGAGGGAGGGAGGGAGGAGGGGTGGGGGGAGGGAGGAGGGGTGGGGGGAGGGCGGAGGGTAGGGAGGAGGAATGGAGGGAGGGAGTGGATAGAGGGAAAAGAGAGAGAGAGCAAGAGCAAGAGAGGGGTAGAGGGACGGGGAGAGAGAGAGAGAGAGTGAGAGAGAGAGAGAGAGAGAGAGAGAGAGAGAGAGAGAGAGAGAGAGAGAGAGAGAGAGAGAGACGGGGATAGAGAGAGAGAGAGAGAGAGAGAGAGAGAGAGAGAGAGAGAGAGAGAGAGAGAGAGAGAGAGAGAGAGAGAGAGAGAGAGAGGATGGATGGATGGAGTGCAGACAAGGGGGAGGGAGATGGCGAGGACGGGCCAGGTCCAGATGATTTGTGAGATATTGAGGGCAGTGACGTAATATCCAATAACCCCCACAATTCACTAGGGGTCCCCGTATCTCTAGCCCCAGCCGCTAGTCCATTTACACACACAGACACACACAGACACACACAGACACACACAGTATATGTCCATACTCAGCCATTCCTCATTATACCGCTAGAACACCAAATGGAGATTTTCACAACAGAGCTCCACGTCTAGGTCTGCGTTCCAAATGTCCTGTATAGTGCACTACTTTAGACCAGAAGTAATGCACCCTACGTCCTGTATAGTGCACTACTTTAGACCAGAAGTAATGCACCCTACGTCCTGTATAGTGCACTACTTTAGACCAGAAGTATTACTCTAGTACCTTGTTGCAAACAGGAGGCATGGTTTGGAATATTTGTTATTCTGTACAAGCTTCCTTCTTTTCACTCTGCCATTTATGTTAGTATTGTGGAGTAACTACAGTGTTGTTGATCCAGCCTCAGTGTTCTCCCGTCACAGCCATTAAACTCTGTAAAATGTTTCAAAGTCACCATTGGCCTCATGGTGAAATCCCTGAGCGGTTTCCTTCCTCTCCGGCAACTAAGTTAGGAAGGACGCCTGTATCTTTGTAGTGACTGGGTGTATTGATACACCATCCAAAGTGTAATTAATAACTTCACCATGCTCAAAGGGATATTCACTGTTTGCTTCTTTTATCCATCTACCAATAGGTATCACGTTGTAGGGAAGACCCAGATTGTTACGGCTTTCTTCCTGGGATGAAGGAGAGGACCAAAATGCAACGCAGTTAGTGTTCAACATGTTTAATTTAACGAACTGTGAACACTTACAACAATACAAAACAACAAACGTGAAAACCGAGACAGTCCTATCTGGTGCAGAACACAAACACAGAGACAGGAAACAACCACCCACAATCCCCAACACAAAACAAGCCACCTATATCTGATTCTCAATCAGGGACAACGATTGACAGCTGTCTCTGATTGAGAACCATATTAGGCTGAACACAGAAACAGACGAACTAGACACACAACATAGAATGCCCACCCAGCTCACGTCCTGACCAACACTAAAGCAAGCAAAACACATAAGAACTCTGGTCAGGACGTTACACAGATGCAGACAGTGTCGAAGTAACTAAAGTGTATTACTAGAACAGGGGGCAGGCAAAACGACAGGTCAAGGGCAGGCAGAGGTCAGGGTCGAGGCAGGCAGCCTCAGGGTCGGGGCAGGCAGCCTCAGGGTCGGGGCAGGCAGCCTCAGGGTCGGGGCAGGCAGAGGTCAGGGTCGAGGCAGGCAGCCTCAGGGTCGGGGCAGGCAGAGGTCAGGGTCGGGGCAGGCAGAGGTCAGGGTCGGGGCAGGCAGCCTCAGGGTCGGGGCAGGCAGAGGTCAGGGTCGGGGCAGGCAGCCTCAGGGTCGGGGCAGGCAGCCTCAGGGTCGGGGCAGGCAGCCTCAGGGTCGGGGCAGGCAGAGGTCAGGGTCGGGGCAGGCAGCCTCAGGGCCAGGGCAGGCAGCCTCAGGGTCGGGGCAGGCAGCCTCAGGGTCGGGGCAGGCAGAGGTCAGGGTCGGGGCAGGCAGAGGTCAGGGTCGGGGCAGGCAGCCTCAGGATCAGGGCAGGCAGCCTCAGGGTCGGGGCAGGCAGAGGTCAGGGTCGGGGCAGGCAGCCTCAGGGTCGGGGCAGGCAGAGGTCAGGGTCGGGGCAGGCAGCCTCAGGGCCAGGGCAGGCAGCCTCAGGGTCGGGGCAGGCAGCCTCAGGGTCGGGGCAGGCAGAGGTCAGGGTCGGGGCAGGCAGCCTCAGGGTCGGGGCAGGCAGCCTCAGGGCCAGGGCAGGCAGCCTCAGGGTCGGGGCAGGCAGCCTCAGGGTCGGGGCAAGCAGAGGTCAGTAATCCAGATCAGAGTCCAAAAGGTACAGAACGGCAGGCAGCCTCAGGCAAAACCGAGGAAAACTAGAAAACAGGAACTATAGGAAAATACAGGAGCAAGGGGAAAAACGCTGGTAGGCTTGACAGACAAAACGAACTGGCAACAGACGAACAGAGAACACAGGTATAAATACACCGGGGATTATGGGGAAAACGGGCGACACCTGGCGGGGTGTGGAGACAAGCATAAAGACAGGTAAAACAGATCAGGGTATTGACAATACTGAAGGTACCCTTCTTTGCAAAGGATTTGGAAAACCTCCCTGGTCTTTGTGGTTGAATATGTGTTTGAAATTCACAGCTCGACTGAGGGACAGATAACTGTATGTGTTGGGGTTCAGAGATGAGGTAGTCCTTCAAAAAATCATGTTAAACACTATTATTGCACACAGAGTGAGTCCATCCACACAGAGTGAGTCCATCCACACAGAGTGAGTCCATCCACACAGAGTGAGTCCATCCACACAGAGTGAGTCCATTATAAAGCACATTGTTATTCCTGAACTAACAAAAGAGGTAAATATGAATTGAAGCGACTCAAGACATTTCAGCTTTTCCTTTTTAATTCATTTGTAAACAATTCCAAAAAACATAATTTCCCTTTGACATTATGGTCTGTTGTGTGTAGATCACTGACACATCTATTCAATTTTAAATTCAGACTGAAACACAACTTGGGATACGTCCAGGACTGTGAATACTTTCTGAAAGCATTGTATAGGATGGTGTGTATAGACAGTATAGACCGTAGTTGTATAGGATGGTGTGTATAGACAGTAGTTATATAGGATGGTGTGTATAGACAGTAGTTATATAGGATGGTGTGTATAGACAGTAGTTATAAAGGATGGTGTGTATAGACAGTAGTTATATAGGATGGTGTGTATAGACAGTATAGACAGTAGTTATATAGGATGGTGTGTATAGACAGTAGTTATATAGGATGGTGTGTATAGACAGTAGTTTTATAGGATGGTGTGTATAGACAGTAGTTATATAGGATGGTGTGTATAGACAGTAGTTATATAGGATGGTGTGTATAGACAGTAGTTATATAGGATGGTGTGTATAGACAGTAGTTATATAGGATGGTGTGTATAGACAGTAGTTATATAGGATGGTGTGTATAGACAGTATAGACAGTAGTTATATAGGATGGTGTGTATAGACAGTAGTTATATAGGATGGTGTGTATAGACAGTAGTTGTATAGGATAGTGTGTATAGACAGTAGTTATATAGGATGGTGTGTATAGACAGTAGTTATATAGGATGGTGTGTATAGACAGTATGGACAGTAGTTATATAGGATGGTGTGTATAGACCGTATAGACAGTAGTTATATATAATGGTGTGTATAGACAGTAGTTATATAGGATGGTGTGTATAGACAGTAGTTATATAGGATGGTGTGTATAGACAGTATTTATATAGGATGGTGTGTATAGACAGTATTTATATAGGATGGTGTGTATAGACAGTAGTTATATAGGATGGTGTGTATAGACAGTAGTTATATAGGATGGTGTGTATAGACAGTATAGACAGTAGTTATATAGGATGGTGTGCATAGACAGTAGTTATATAGGATGGTGTGTATAGACAGTAGTTATATAGGATGGTGTGTATAAACAGTATAGACAGTAGTTATATAGGATGGTGTGTATAGACAGTATATACAGTAGTTATACAGGATGTGTGTATAGACAGTAGTTATATAGGATGGTGTGTATAGACAGTAGTTATATAGGATGGTGTGTATAGACAGTATAGACAGTAGTTATATAGGATGGTGTGTATAGACAGGAGTTATATGGGATGGTGTGTATAGACAGTAGTTATATAGGACGGGGTGTATAGACAGTAGTTATATAGGACGGGGTGTATAGACAGTAGTTATATAGGACGGGGTGTATAGACAGTAGTTATATAGGATGGTGTGTATAGACAGTAGTTATACAGGATGATGTGTATAGACAGTATAGACAGTAGTTATATAGGATGGTGTGTATAGACAGTAGTTATATAGGATGGTGTATATAGACAGTAGTTATATAGGATGGTGTGTATAGACAGTAGTTGTATAGGATGGTGTGTATAGACAGTAGTTATATAGGATGGTGTGTATATACAGTATAGACAGTAGTTATATAGGATGGTGTGTATAGACAGTAGTTATATAGGACGGGGCGTATAGACAGTAGTTATATAGGACGGGGTGTATAGACAGTAGTTATATAGGACGGGGTGTATAGACAGTAGTTAAATAGGATGGTGTGTATTGACAGTAGTTATATAGGATGGTGTGTATAGACAGTATAGACAGTAGTTAAATAGGATGGTGTGTATAGACAGTAGTTATATAGGATGGTGTGTATAGACAGTATAGACAGTAGTTATATAGGATGGTGTGTATAGACAGTATAGACAGTAGTTATATAGGATGGTGTGTATAGACATTAGTTATATAGGATGGTGTGTATAGACCGTATAGACAGTAGTTATATAGTATGGTGTGCATAGACAGTAGTTATATAGGATGGTGTGTATAGACAGTAGTTATATAGGATGGTGTGTATAGACAGTAGTTATATAGGATGGTGTGTATAGACAGTATAGACAGTAGTTATATAGGATGGTGTGTATAGACAGTAGTTATATAGGACGCTGTGTATAGACAGTAGTTATATAGGATGGTGTGTATAGACAGTAGTTATATAGGATGGTGTGTATAGACAGTAGTTATATAGGATGGTGTGTATAGACAGTATTTATATAGGATGGTGTGTATAGACAGTAGTTATATAGGATGGTGTGTATAGACAGTAGTTATATAGGATGGTGTGTATAGACAGTAGTTATATAGGATGGTGTGTATAGACAGTAGTTATATAGGATGGTGTGTATAGACAGTATAGACAGTAGTTATATAGGATGGTGTGTATAGACAGTATAGACAGTAGTTATATAGGATGGTGTGTGTAGACAGTAGTCATATAGGATGGTGTGTATAGACAGTATAGACAGTAGTTATATAGGATGGTGTGTATAGACAGTAGTTGTATAGGATGGTGTGTATAGACAGTAGTTGTATAGGATGGTGTGTATAGACAGTATAGACAGTAGTTATATAGGATGGTGTGTATAGACAGTATAGACAGTAGTTATATAGGATGGTGTGCATAGACAGTAGTTGTATAGGATGGTGTGTATAGACAGTAGTTATATAGGATGGTGTGTATAGACAGTATAGACATTAGTTATATAGGATGGTGTGTATAGACAGTAGTTATATAGGATGGTGTGTATAGACAGTAGTTGTATAGGATGGTGTGTATAGACAGTAGTTATATAGGATGGTGTGTATAGACAGTAGTTATATAGGATGGTGTGTATAGACAGTATAGACAGCAGTTATATAGGATGGTGTGTATAGACAGTAGTTATATAGGATGGTGTGTATAGACAGTAGTTATATAGGATGGTGTGTGTAGACAGTAGTTATATAGGATGGTGTGTATAGACCGTATAGACAGTAGTTATATAGGATGGTGTGTATAGACAGTAGTTATATAGGATGGTGTGTATAGACAGTAGTTATATAGGATGGTGTGTATAGACAGTATAGACAGTAGTTATATAGGATGGTGTGTATAGACAGTAGTTATATAGGATGGTGTGTATAGACAGTAGTTATATAGGATGGTGTGTATAGACAGTAGTTATATAGGATGGTGTGTATAGACAGTAGTTATATAGGATGGTGTGTATAGACAGTAGTTATATAGGATGGTGTGTATAGACAGTAGTTATATAGGATGGTGTGTATAGACAGTAGTTATATAGGATGGTGTGTATAGACAGTATAGACAGTAGTTATATATGATGGTGTGTATAGACATTAGTTATATAGGATGGTGTGTATAGACAGTATAGACAGTAGTTATACAGGATGGTGTGTATAGACAGTAGTTATATAGGATGGTGTGTATAGACAGTATAGACAGTAGTTATATAGGATGGTGTGTATAGACAGTAGTTATATAGGATGGTGTGTATAGACAGCATAGACATTAGTTATATAGGATGGTGTGTATAGACAGTAGTTGTATAGGATGGTGTGTATAGACAGTATAGACAGTAGTTATATAGGATGGTGTGTATAGACAGTATAGACAGTAGTTATATAGGATGGTGTGTATAGACAGTATAGACAGTAGTTATATAGGATGGTGTGTATAGACAGTAGTTATATAGGATGGTGTGTATAGACAGTAGTTATATAGGATGGTGTGTATAGACAGTAGTTATATAGGATGGTGTGCATAGACAGTAGTTATATAGGATGGTGTGTATAGACAGTATTGACAGTAGTTATATAGGATGGTGTGTATAGACAGTATAGACAGTAGTTATATAGGATGGTGTGTATAGACAGTAGTTATATAGGATGGTGTGTATAGACAGTATAGACAGTAGTTATACAGGATTGTGTGTATAGACAGTAGTTATATAGGACGGTGTGTATAGACAGTATAGACAGTAGTTATATAGGATGGTGTGTATGGACAGTAGTTATATAGGATGGTGTGTATAGACAGTAGTTATATAGGGTGGTGTGTATAGACAGTAGTTATATAGGATGGTGTGTATCGACAGTATAGACAGTAGTTATAGAGGATGGTGTGTATAGACAGTAGTTGTATAGGATGGTGTGTATAGACAGTAGTTATATAGGATGGTGTGTATAGACAGTATAGACAGTAGTTATATAGGATGGTGTGTATAGACAGTAGTTATATAGGATGGTGTGTATAGACAGTAGTTATATAGGATGGTGTGTGTAGACAGTAGTTATATAGGATGGTGTGTATAGACCGTATAGACAGTAGTTATATAGGATGGTGTGTATAGACAGTAGTTATATAGGATGGTGTGTATAGACAGTAGTTATATAGGATGGTGTGTATAGACAGTATAGACAGTAGTTATATAGGATGGTGTGTATAGACAGTAGTTATATAGGATGGTGTGTATAGACAGTAGTTATATAGGATGGTGTGTATAGACAGTAGTTATATAGGATGGTGTGTATAGACAGTAGTTATATAGGATGGTGTGTATAGACAGTAGTTATATAGGATGGTGTGTATAGACAGTAGTTATATAGGATGGTGTGTATAGACAGTAGTTATATAGGATGGTGTGTATAGACAGTATAGACAGTAGTTATATAGGATGGTGTGTATAGACATTAGTTATATAGGATGGTGTGTATAGACAGTATAGACAGTAGTTATACAGGATGGTGTGTATAGACAGTAGTTATATAGGATGGTGTGTATAGACAGTATAGACAGTAGTTATATAGGATGGTGTGTATAGACAGTAGTTATATAGGATGGTGTGTATAGACAGCATAGACAGTAGTTATATAGGATGGTGTGTATAGACAGTAGTTGTATAGGATGGTGTGTATAGACAGTATAGACAGTAGTTATATAGGATGGTGTGTATAGACAGTATAGACAGTAGTTATATAGGATGGTGTGTATAGACAGTATAGACAGTAGTTATATAGGATGGTGTGTATAGACAGTAGTTATATAGGATGGTGTGTATAGACAGTAGTTATATAGGATGGTGTGTATAGACAGTAGTTATATAGGATGGTGTGCATAGACAGTAGTTATATAGGATGGTGTGTATAGACAGTATTGACAGTAGTTATATAGGATGGTGTGTATAGACAGTATAGACAGTAGTTATATAGGATGGTGTGTATAGACAGTAGTTATATAGGATGGTGTGTATAGACAGTATAGACAGTAGTTATACAGGATTGTGTGTATAGACAGTAGTTATATAGGACGGTGTGTATAGACAGTATAGACAGTAGTTATATAGGATGGTGTGTATGGACAGTAGTTATATAGGATGGTGTGTATAGACAGTAGTTATATAGGGTGGTGTGTATAGACAGTAGTTATATAGGATGGTGTGTATCGACAGTATAGACAGTAGTTATAGAGGATGGTGTGTATAGACAGTAGTTGTATAGGATGGTGTGTATAGACAGTAGTTATATAGGATGGTGTGTATAGACAGTATAGACAGTAGTTATATAGGATGGTGTGTATAGACAGTAGTTATATAGGATGGTGTGTATAGACAGTATAGACAGTAGTTATATAGGATGGTGTGTATAGACAGTAGTTATATAGGATGGTGTGTATAGACAGTAGTTATATAGGATGGTGTGTATAGACAGTAGTTGTATAGGATGGTGTGTATAGACAGTATAGACAGTAGTTATATAGGATGGTGTGTATAGACAGTAGTTATATAGGATGGTGTGTATAGACAGTATAGACAGTAGTTATACAGGATGGTGTGTATAGACAGTATAGACAGTAGTTATATAGGATGGTGTGTATAGACAGTAGTTATATAGGATGGTGTGTATAGACAGTATAGACAGTAGTTATATAGGATGGTGTGTATAGACAGTATAGACAGTAGTTATATAGGATGGTGTGTATAGACAGTAGTTATATAGGATGGTGTGTATAGACAGTATAGACAGTAGTTATATAGGATGGTGTGTATAGACATTAGTTATATAGGATGGTGTGTATAGACAGTAGTTATATAGGACGGTGTGTATAGACAGTGGTTATATAGGATGGTGTGTATAGACAGTAGTTATATAGGATGGTGTGTATAGACAGTAGTTATATAGGATGGTGTGTATAGACAGTATAGACAGTAGTTATATAGGATGGTGTGTATAGACAGTAGTTATATAGGATGGTGTGTATAGACAGTAGTTTTATAGGATGGTGTGTATAGACAGTAGTTGTATAGGATGGTGTGTATAGACAGTATAGACAGTAGTTATATAGGATGGTGTGTATAGACAGTAGTTATATAGGATGGTGTGTATAGACAGTATAGACAGTAGTTATACAGGAGGGTGTGTATAGACAGTATAGACAGTAGTTATATAGGATGGTGTGTATAGACAGTAGTTATATAGGATGGTGTGTATAGACAGTATAGACAGTAGTTATATAGGATGGTGTGTATAGACAGTATAGACAGTAGTTATATAGGATGGTGTGTATAGACAGTAGTTATATAGGATGGTGTGTATAGACAGTATAGACAGTAGTTATATAGGATGGTGTGTATAGACATTAGTTATATAGGATGGTGTGTATAGACAGTAGTTATATAGGATGGTGTGTATAGACAGTAGTTATATAGGATGGTGTGTATAGACAGTAGTTATATAGGATGGTGTGTATAGACAGTAGTTATATAGGATGGTGTGTATAGACAGTAGTTATATAGGATGTTGTGCTTAGACAGTAGTTATATAGTATGGTGTGTATAGACAGTATAGACAGTAGTTATATAGGATGGTGATATAGACAGTAGTTATATAGGATGGTGTGTATAGACAGTAGTTGTATAGGATGGTGTGTATAGTCAGTAGTTATAAAGGATGGTGTGTATAGACAGTATAGACAGTAGTTATATAGGATGGTGTGTATAGACAGTAGTTATATAGGATGGTGTGTATAGACCGTATAGACAGTAGTTATATAGGATGGTGTGCATAGACAGTAGTTGTATAGGATGGTGTGTATAGACAGTAGTTATATAGGATGGTGTGTATAGACAGTATGGACAGTAGTTATATAGGATGGTGTGTATAGACAGTAGTTATATAGGATGGTGTGCATAGACAGTAGTTGTATAGGATGGTGTGTATAGACAGTAGTTATATAGGATGGTGTGTATAGACCGTATAGACAGTAGTTATATAGGATGGTGTGTATTGACAGTAGTTATATAGGATGGTGTGTATAGACAGTAGTTGTATAGGATGGTGTGTATAGACAGTAGTTATATAGGATGGTGTGTATAGACAGTATAGACAGTAGTTATATAGGATGGTGTGTATAGACAGTATAGACAGTAGTTATATAGGATGGTGTGTTTAGATCGTATAGACAGTAGTTATATAGGATGGTGTGTATAGACAGTAGTTATATAGGATGGTGTGTATAGACAGTATAGACAGTAGTTATATAGGATGGTGTGTATAGACAGTAGTTATATAGGATGGTGTGTATAGACAGTAGTTATATAGGATGGTGTGTATAGACCGTATAGACAGTAGTTATATAGGATGGTGTGTATAGACAGTAGTTGTATAGGATGGTGTGTATAGACAGTAGTTATATAGGATGGTGTGTATAGACAGTAGTTATATAGGATGGTGTGTATAGACAGTAGTTTTATAGGATGGTGTGTATAGACAGTAGTTGTATAGGATGGTGTGTATAGACAGTAGTTATATAGGATGGTGTGTATAGACAGTATAGACAGTAGTTATATAGGATGGTGTGTATAGACAGTAGTTATATAGGATGGTGTGTATAGACAGTATAGACAGTAGTTATATAGGATGGTGTGTATAGACAGTAGTTATATAGGATGGAGTGTATAGACAGTATATACAGTAGTTATATAGGATGGTGTGTATAGACAGTAGTTGTATAGGATGGTGATATAGACAGTAGTTGTATAGGATGGTGTGTATAGTCAGTAGTTATATAGGATGGTGTGTATAGACAGTATAGACAGTAGTTATATAGGATGGTGTGTATAGACAGTAGTTATATAGGATGGTGTGTATAGACCGTATAGACAGTAGTTATATAGGATGGTGTGCATAGACAGTAGTTGTATGGGATGGTGTGTATAGACAGTAGTTATATAGGATGGTGTGTATAGACAGTATGGACAGTAGTTATATAGGATGGTGTGTATAGACAGTAGTTGTATAGGATGGTGTGTATAGTCAGTAGTTATAAAGGATGGTGTGTATAGACAGTATAGACAGTAGTTATATAGGATGGTGTGTATAGACAGTAGTTATATAGGATGGTGTGTATAGACCGTATAGACAGTAGTTATATAGGATGGTGTGCATAGACAGTAGTTGTATAGGATGGTGTGTATAGACAGTAGTTATATAGGATGGTGTGTATAGACAGTATGGACAGTAGTTATATAGGATGGTGTGTATAGACAGTAGTTATATAGGATGGTGTGCATAGACAGTAGTTGTATAGGATGGTGTGTATAGACAGTAGTTATATAGGATGGTGTGTATAGACCGTATAGACAGTAGTTATATAGGATGGTGTGTATTGACAGTAGTTATATAGGATGGTGTGTATAGACAGTAGTTGTATAGGATGGTGTGTATAGACAGTAGTTATATAGGATGGTGTGTATAGACAGTATAGACAGTAGTTATATAGGATGGTGTGTATAGACAGTATAGACAGTAGTTATATAGGATGGTGTGTTTAGATCGTATAGACAGTAGTTATATAGGATGGTGTGTATAGACAGTAGTTATATAGGATGGTGTGTATAGACAGTATAGACAGTAGTTATATAGGATGGTGTGTATAGACAGTAGTTATATAGGATGGTGTGTATAGACAGTAGTTATATAGGATGGTGTGTATAGACCGTATAGACAGTAGTTATATAGGATGGTGTGTATAGACAGTAGTTGTATAGGATGGTGTGTATAGACAGTAGTTATATAGGATGGTGTGTATAGACAGTAGTTATATAGGATGGTGTGTATAGACAGTAGTTTTATAGGATGGTGTGTATAGACAGTAGTTGTATAGGATGGTGTGTATAGACAGTAGTTATATAGGATGGTGTGTATAGACAGTATAGACAGTAGTTATATAGGATGGTGTGTATAGACAGTAGTTATATAGGATGGTGTGTATAGACAGTATAGACAGTAGTTATATAGGATGGTGTGTATAGACAGTAGTTATATAGGATGGAGTGTATAGACAGTATATACAGTAGTTATATAGGATGGTGTGTATAGACAGTAGTTGTATAGGATGGTGATATAGACAGTAGTTGTATAGGATGGTGTGTATAGACAGTAGTTATATAGGATGGTGTGTATAGTCAGTAGTTATATAGGATGGTGTGTATAGACAGTATAGACAGTAGTTATATAGGATGGTGTGTATAGACAGTAGTTATATAGGATGGTGTGTATAGACCGTATAGACAGTAGTTATATAGGATGGTGTGCATAGACAGTAGTTGTATGGGATGGTGTGTATAGACAGTAGTTATATAGGATGGTGTGTATAGACAGTATGGACAGTAGTTATATAGGATGGTGTGTATAGACAGTATAGACAGTAGTTATATAGGATGGTGTGTATAGACAGTAGTTATATAGGATGGTGTGTATAGACAGTATAGACAGTAGTTATATAGGATGGTGTGTATAGACATTAGTTATATAGGATGGTGTGTATAGACAGTAGTTATATAGGATGGTGTGTATAGACAGTGGTTATATAGGATGGTGTGTATAGACAGTAGTTATATAGGATGGTGTGTATAGACAGTAGTTATATAGGATGGTGTGTATAGACAGTATAGACAGTAGTTATATAGGATGGTGTGTATAGACAGTAGTTATATAGGATGGTGTGTATAGACAGTAGTTATATAGGATGGTGTGTATAGACAGTAGTTGTATAGGATGGTGTGTATAGACAGTATAGACAGTAGTTATATAGGATGGTGTGTATAGACAGTAGTTATATAGGATGGTGTGTATAGACAGTATAGACAGTAGTTATACAGGATGGTGTGTATAGACAGTATAGACAGTAGTTATATAGGATGGTGTGTATAGACAGTAGTTATATAGGATGGTGTGTATAGACAGTATAGACAGTAGTTATATAGGATGGTGTGTATAGACAGTATAGACAGTAGTTATATAGGATGGTGTGTATAGACAGTAGTTATATAGGATGGTGTGTATAGACAGTATAGACAGTAGTTATATAGGATGGTGTGTATAGACATTAGTTATATAGGATGGTGTGTATAGACAGTAGTTATATAGGATGGTGTGTATAGACAGTAGTTATATAGGATGGTGTGTATAGACAGTAGTTATATAGGATGGTGTGTATAGACAGTAGTTATATAGGATGGTGTGTATAGACAGTAGTTATATAGGATGTTGTGCTTAGACAGTAGTTATATAGTATGGTGTGTATAGACAGTATAGACAGTAGTTATATAGGATGGTGATATAGACAGTAGTTATATAGGATGGTGTGTATAGACAGTAGTTGTATAGGATGGTGTGTATAGTCAGTAGTTATAAAGGATGGTGTGTATAGACAGTATAGACAGTAGTTATATAGGATGGTGTGTATAGACAGTAGTTATATAGGATGGTGTGTATAGACCGTATAGACAGTAGTTATATAGGATGGTGTGCATAGACAGTAGTTGTATAGGATGGTGTGTATAGACAGTAGTTATATAGGATGGTGTGTATAGACAGTATGGACAGTAGTTATATAGGATGGTGTGTATAGACAGTAGTTATATAGGATGGTGTGCATAGACAGTAGTTGTATAGGATGGTGTGTATAGACAGTAGTTATATAGGATGGTGTGTATAGACCGTATAGACAGTAGTTATATAGGATGGTGTGTATTGACAGTAGTTATATAGGATGGTGTGTATAGACAGTAGTTGTATAGGATGGTGTGTATAGACAGTAGTTATATAGGATGGTGTGTATAGACAGTATAGACAGTAGTTATATAGGATGGTGTGTATAGACAGTATAGACAGTAGTTATATAGGATGGTGTGTTTAGATCGTATAGACAGTAGTTATATAGGATGGTGTGTATAGACAGTAGTTATATAGGATGGTGTGTATAGACAGTATAGACAGTAGTTATATAGGATGGTGTGTATAGACAGTAGTTATATAGGATGGTGTGTATAGACAGTAGTTATATAGGATGGTGTGTATAGACCGTATAGACAGTAGTTATATAGGATGGTGTGTATAGACAGTAGTTGTATAGGATGGTGTGTATAGACAGTAGTTATATAGGATGGTGTGTATAGACAGTAGTTATATAGGATGGTGTGTATAGACAGTAGTTTTATAGGATGGTGTGTATAGACAGTAGTTGTATAGGATGGTGTGTATAGACAGTAGTTATATAGGATGGTGTGTATAGACAGTATAGACAGTAGTTATATAGGATGGTGTGTATAGACAGTAGTTATATAGGATGGTGTGTATAGACAGTATAGACAGTAGTTATATAGGATGGTGTGTATAGACAGTAGTTATATAGGATGGAGTGTATAGACAGTAGTTATATAGGATGGTGTGTATAGACAGTAGTTGTATAGGATGGAGTGTATAGACAGTATAGACAGTAGTTATATAGGATGGTGTGTATAGACAGTAGTTATATAGGATGGTGTGTATAGACCGTATAGACAGTAGTTATATAGGATGGTGTGCATAGACAGTAGTTGTATGGGATGGTGTGTATAGACAGTAGTTATATAGGATGGTGTGTATAGACAGTAGTTATATAGGATGGTGTGTATAGACAGTATAGACAGTAGTTATATAGGATGGTGTGTATAGACAGTAGTTATATAGGATGGTGTGTATAGACAGTATGGACAGTAGTTATATAGGATGGTGTGTATAGACAGTAGTTATATAGGATGGTGTGCATAGACAGTAGTTGTATAGGATGGTGTGTATAGACAGTAGTTATATAGGATGGTGTGTATAGACCGTATAGACAGTAGTTGTATAGGATGGTGTGTATAGACAGTAGTTATATAGGATGGTGTGTATAGACAGTAGTTCTATAGGATGGTGTGTATAGACAGTAGTTATATAGGATGGTGTGTATAGACAGTATAGACAGTAGTTATATAGGATGGTGTGTATAGACAGTAGTTATATAGGATGGTGTGTATAGACAGTAGTTATATAGGATGGTGTGTATAGACAGTATAGACAGTAGTTGTATAGGATGGTGTGTATAGACAGTAGTTTTATAGGATGGTGTGTATAGACAGTAGTTGTATAGGATGGTGTGTATAGACAGTAGTTATATAGGATGGTGTGTATAGACAGTAGTTATATAGGATGGTGTGTATAGACAGTAGTTATATAGGATGGTGTGTATAGACAGTAGTTATATAGGATGGTGTGTATAGACCGTATAGACAGTAGTTATATAGGATGGTGTGTATAGACAGTAGTTGTATAGGATGGTGTGTATAGACAGTAGTTTTATAGGATGGTGTGTATAGACAGTAGTTGTATAGGAATGTGTGTATAGACAGTATAGACAGTAGTTATATAGGATGGTGTGTATAGACCGTATAGACAGTAGTTATATAGGATGGTGTGTATAGACCGTATAGACAGTAGTTGTATAGGATGGTGTGTATAGACAGTATAGACAGTAGTTATATAGGATGGTGTGTATAGACCGTATAGACAGTAGTTATATAGGATGGTGTGTATAGACAGTAGTTATATAGGATGGTGTGTATAGACAGTATAGACAGTAGTTATATAGGATGGTGTGTATAGACAGTAGTTATATAGGATGGTGTGTATAGACAGTAGTTATATAGGATGGTGTGTATAGACAGTAGTTATATAGGATTGTGTGCATAGACAGTAGTTGTATAGGATGGTGTGTATAGACAGTAGTTGTATAGGATGGTGTGTATAGACAGTAGTTATATAGGATGGTGTGTATAGACAGTATAGACAGTAGTTATATAGGATGGTGTGTATAGACAGTAGTTATATAGGATGGTGTGTATAGACAGTATAGACAGTAGTTATATAGGATGGTGTGTATAGACAGTAGTTATATAGGATGGTGTGTATAGACAGTAGTTATATAGGATGGTGTGTATAGACAGTAGTTATATAGAATGGTGTGTATTGACAGTATAGACAGTAGTTATATAGGATGGTGTGTATAGACAGTAGTTATATAGGATGGTGTGTATAGACAGTAGTTATATAGGATGGTGTGTACAGACAGTAGTTATATAGGATGGTGTGTATAGACAGCAGTTATACAGGATGGTGTGTGTAGACAGTAGTTATATAGGATGGTGTGTATAGACAGTATAGACAGTAGTTATATAGGATGGTGTGTATAGACAGTATAGACAGTAGTTATATAGGATGGTGTGTATAGACAGTAGTTATACAG
Source organism: Salvelinus fontinalis (assembly GCF_029448725.1). Classification (NCBI taxonomy): domain Eukaryota; kingdom Metazoa; phylum Chordata; class Actinopteri; order Salmoniformes; family Salmonidae; genus Salvelinus; species Salvelinus fontinalis. The sequence continues at coordinate 37,845,345 of NC_074689.1, forward strand.
GATCGTGTGTATAGACAGTAGTTATATAGGATGGTGTGTATGGACAGTATAGACAGTAGTTATATAGGATGGTGTGTATGGACAGTAGTTATATAGGATGGTGTGTATAGACAGTAGTTATATAGGATGGTGTGTATAGACAGTATAGACAGTAGTTATATAGGATGGTGTGTATAGACAGTATAGACAGTAGTTATATAGGATGGTGTGTATAGACAGTAGTTATATAGGATGGTGTGTATGGACAGTAGTTATATAGGATGGTGTGTATAGACAGTAGTTATATAGGATGGTGTGTATAGACAGTATAGACAGTAGTTATATAGGATGGTGTGTATAGACAGTAGTTATACAGGATGGTGTGTATAGACAGTAGTTATATAGGATGGTGTGTATAGACAGTATAGACAGTAGTTATATAGGATGGTGTGTATAGACAGTATAGACAGTAGTTATATAGGATGGTGTGTATAGACAGTATAGACAGTAGTTATATAGGATGGTGTGTATAGACAGTATAGACAGTAGTTATACAGGATGGTGTGTATAGACAGTAGTTATATAGGATGGTGTGTATAGACAGTATAGATAGTAGTTATATAGGATGGTGTGTATAGACAGTATAGACAGTAGTTATATAGGATGGTGTGTATAGACAGTATAGACAGTAGTTATATAGGATGGTGTGTATAGACAGTAGTTATACAGGATGGTGTGTATAGACAGTAGTTATATAGGATGGTGTGTATAGACCGTATAGACAGTAGTTGTATAGGATGGTGTGCATAGACAGTAGTTATATAGGATGGTGTGTATAGACAGTATGGACAGTAGTTATATAGGATGGTGTGTATAGACAGTAGTTATATAGGATGGTGTGCATAGACAGTAGTTGTATAGGATGGTGTGTATAGACAGTATTTATATAGGATGGTGTGTATAGACAGTATGGACAGTAGTTATATAGGATGGTGTGTATAGACAGTAGTTATATAGGATGGTGTGCATAGACAGTAGTTGTATAGGATGGTGTGTATAGACAGTAGTTATATAAGATGGTGTGTATAGACAGTATGGACAGTAGTTATATAGGATGGTGTGTATAGACAGTTGAAACAGACGGCTATTTGAAACAGATGAAACAGACGGCTAGTTGAAACAGATGGCTAGTTGAAACAGATGGCTAGTTGAAACAGATGGCTAGTTGAAACAGATGGCTAGTTGAAACAGATGGCTAGTTGAAACAGATGGCTAGTTGAAACAGTTGAAACAGATGAAACAGACGGCTAGTTGAAACAGATGAAACAGACGGCTAGTTGAAACAGACGGCTAGTTGAAACAGATGAAACAGATGGCTAGTTGAAACAGATGGCTAGTTGAAACAGATGAAACAGATGGCTGGTTGAAACAGATGGCTGGTTGAAACAGATGGCTAGTTGAAACAGATGAAACAGACAGCTAGTTGAAACAGATGGCTAGTTGAAACAGACGGCTAGTTGAAACAGACGGCTAGTTGAAACAGATGGCTAGTTGAAACAGATGGCTAGTTGAAACAGATGGCTAGTTGAAACAGATGGCTAGTTGAAACCAATGAAACAGACGGCTAGTTGAAGCAGATGAAACAGACGCTTAGTTGAAACAGACGGCTAGTTGAAACAGATGGCTAGTTGAAACAGATGGCTAGTTGAAACAGATGACTAGTTGAAACAGACGGCTAGTTGAAACAGATGAAACAGACGGCTAGTTGAAACAGATGGCTAGTTGACACAAACGGCTAGTTGAAACAGACGGCTAGTTGAAACAGATGGCTAGTTGAAACATATGCCTAGTTGAAACAGAAGGTTAGTTGAAACAGATGTCTAGTTGAAACAGACGGCTTGTTGAAACAGACGGCTAGTTGAAACAGACAGCTAGTTGAAACAGACGTCTAGTTGAAACAGACGGCTAGTTGAAACAGACGGCTAGTTGAAACAGACGGCTAGTTGAAACAGACGGCTAGTTGAAACAGACGGCTAGTTGAAACAGACGGCTAGTTGAAACAGATGGCTAGTTGAAACAGATGGCTAGTTGAAACCAATGAAACAGACGGCTAGTTGAAGCAGATGAAACAGACGCTTAGTTGAAACAGACGGCTAGTTGAAACAGATGGCTAGTTGAAACAGATGGCTAGTTGAAACAGATGGCTAGTTGAAACAGATGACTAGTTGAAACAGACGGCTAGTTGAAACAGATGAAACAGACGGCTAGTTGAAACAGATGGCTAGTTGACACAAACGGCTAGTTGAAACAGACGGCTAGTTGAAACAGATGGCTAGTTGAAACATATGCCTAGTTGAAACAGAAGGTTAGTTGAAACAGATGTCTAGTTGAAAGAGACGGCTTGTTGAAACAGACGGCTAGTTGAAACAGACAGCTAGTTGAAACAGACGTCTAGTTGAAACAGACGGCTAGTTGAAACAGACGGCTAGTTGAAACAGACGGCTAGTTGAAACAGACGGCTAGTTGAAACAGACGGCTAGTTGAAACAGACGGCTAGTTGAAACAGACAGCTAGTTGAAACAGACAGCTAGTTGAAACAGACGGCTAGTTGAAACAGATGAAACAGACGGCTAGTTGAAACAGACGCCTAGTTGAAACAGACGGCTAGTTGAAACAGATGAAACAGACGGCTAGTTGAAACAGACGCCTAGTTGAAACAGACGGCTAGTTGAAACAGACGGCTAGTTGAAACAGACGGCTAGTTGAAACAGACGGCTAGTTGAAACAGATGAAACAGATGGCTAGTTGAAACAGACGGCTAGTTGAAACAGATGGCTAGTTGAAACAGACGGCTAGTTGAAACAGATGAAACAGACGGCTAGTTGAAACAGACGGCTAGTTGAAACAGACGGCTAGTTGAAACAGATGGCTAGTTGAAACAGACGGCTAGTTGAAACAGACGGCCAGTTGAAACAGATGAAACAGATGGCTAGTTGAAACAGACGGCTAGTTGAAACAGATGAAACAGATGGCTAGTTGAAACAGACGGCTAGTTGAAACAGACGGCTAGTTGAAACAGACGGCTAGTTGAAACAGATGAAACAGACGGCTAGTTGAAACAGATGAAACAGACGGCTAGTTGAAACAGATGGCTAGTTGAAACAGACGGCTACTTGAAACAGATGGCTAGTTGAAACAGACGGCTAGTTGAAACAGATGGCTAGTTGAAACATACGGCTAGTTGAAACAGATGGCTAGTTGAAACAGACGGCTAGTTGAAACAGACGGCTAGTTGAAACAGATGAAACAGACGGCTAGTTGAAACAGATGGCTAGTTGAAACAGACGGCTAGTTGAAACAGATGGCTAGTTGAAACAGATGGCTAGATGAAACAGACGGCTAGTTGAAACAGATGAAACAGACGGCTAGTTGAAACAGACGGCTAGTTGAAACAGATGGCTAGATGAAACAGACGGCTAGTTGAAACAGATGAAACAGACGGCTAGTTGAAACAGATGGCTAGTTGAAACAGACGGCTAGTTGAAACAGATGGCTAGTTGAAACAGACGGCTAGTTGAAACAGACGGCTAGTTGAAACAGACGGCTAGTTGAAACAGACGGCTAGTTGAAACAGATGGCTAGTTGAAACAAACTCAGCTTTCTGATTGGACCAGCAAACTGTCGGGTGAGTTAGTGGTTCTCAACGTTGGGGTAGGTCGCGAAAATGTTTTGGGGGGTTGCGAGTCTGAAACTGAACCAGAAAAATACATATTTTTTTATACATATTTTAATAAGCCTACCATTTGTATTTTACGTATATTTCTACTTTTGCTTATTCGTTCTAGTTACTAACAGGCCTACGGAATTATACCAAATTCTCGTCTCAAAAACATCTAATCTGTGCATCAGAACTGAAAAGATCCGCGTCTTGACTATTGACCAATGACCAGTCAGACACACATACCCAGATGAGTGACCAGAATACACTTGTTTCATGTTCTCTGGTTTTGCCTGGAAAAAACAGAGTAGCTTACATTTACAGTGCATTTACAATGTATTCAGACCTACTTGTGTCTTGACTTGAGACTCGAACCTTATGACTTGAGACTCGAACCTTATGACTTGAGACTCGAACCTTATGACTTGAGACTTGAACCTTATGACTTGAGACTCGAACCTTATGACTTGAGACTTGAACCTTATGACTTGCGACTTGAACCTTATGAATTGAGACTCGACCTTATGACTTGAGACTCGAAACTTATGACTTTAGACTCAAAACTTATGACTTGAGACTCGAACCTTATGACTTTAGACTCGAACCTTATGACTTTAGACTCGAAACTTATGACTTGAGACTCGAACCTTATGACTTGAGACTCAAACCTTATGACTTTAGACTCGAAACTTATGACTTGAGGCTTGCTTGTGACTAGAATAATAGTGACTTGGTCCCTCATTCCCACACCCAATTCATGAAAATGTATAAGTAGCCTTTGTTATTCTTCGTCGGTGGAACCTAAATGTGTGTGTGTGTGTGTGTGTGTGTGTGTGTGTGTGTGTGTGTGTGTGTGTGTGTGTGTGTGTGTGCGTGTGCGTGTGCGTGTGCGTGTGCGTGTGCGCGTGTTTGTGCGCGTGTTTGTGCGTGTGTTTGTGCGTGTGTGTGTGTGTGTGTTTTCACAGAGTATTATAGCCTGCTGTTTCTGAAGCCTTGCCCAGAGCATGTGGACCATGCTAAGCATGTGGCCCTTTACGGAGGGCACGGCCCAAATGACAACCTATCCCCTACATAGTGCACCAATTTGAACCAGGACCCATAGAGCTCTGGTCAACAGTAGTGCACTATAAAGAGGAGGAGGGTGGCATTTGGGAAGCAGACACAGTCACCTTGTTTGTTAGCTCCGTGAGGAGGTTCTAGACAGGTGTTAACATTACGCTGCAGTGCATCACTGGCCACACCAGAGGGGCTTGTGTCCTCGCTCAGAGGAAGTCAGAATCACTGACTGAGCCGGTATAGTAATGCAAAACCAAAAAGCCTTTTTGTGCCTAGTGGTTAGAGCGTTGGGCCAGTAACCGAAAGGTTGCTGGATTCGAATCCCCGATGTGACAAGGTAAAAATCTGTCGTTCTGTGCCTGAACAAGGCAGTTAACCCACTGTTCAACCGGGCGTCGAAGACGTAGATGTCGATTTAACCTGTTTGGGCTGCAAGGGGCAGTATTGAGTAGCCAGATAAAAAGTGCCCATTTCAAACGGCCTCGTACTCAATTCTTGCTCGTACACTATGCATATTATTATTACTATTGGATAGAAAACACTCTCTAGTTTCTAAAACCGTTTGAATTATTTCTCTGAGTTTAAACAGAACTCATTCTGCAGCACATTTCCTGACCAGGAAGTGGAAAGTCTGAAATCAATGCTCTGTTCTTCTTCCTGCCTATAAATGGGCACAAGACCTATTAGTATACATGCACGTCATACACCTTCCTCTGGGTGTCAAGAGGCTGTGAGAGAAGAAATGAGGTGATTATCTTGGTCTGAGATGGAAAACATCATCTTGGAATGACGTGTCCACCATTTTCGGTACTCTGAAGAGCGCGAGCTGTACAGTGGGATTGCCTTTTGTTTAGCTGCCGTTATAGGCGACTACAATCTCTGGCTTTGATTTTATTTGATACATGTCACCATATCATCGTAAAGTATGTTTTTTCAATATGGTTTCATCAGATTATTGAAAAAAATTTGGGAGTTTTGCCGTGTTTCGTTCTCTTCCGTTTATTGAAATGGAGAGTGTCGTGCCAACCGGCTAGCGCGCTTGCTAAATGAAGATGGAAAGTGTCCGTTCTGAATCCAAAGAACGACTGTTCTGGACAAAGGACACCTTGTCCAACATTCTGATGAAAGATCAGCAAAAGTAAGACCCATTTTATGATGTTATTTCATATATTCTGTCGTGGTCGCCGGCGCCCAAGTGTTTCAGGCTATTGTGCTAAGCTAATATAAAGCTACATTTTTTCCCCGCTGTAAAACACTTAATAAATCGGAAATATTGGCTGGAATCACAAGATGCCTGTCTTTCATTTGCTGTACACTATGTATTTTTCAGAAATGTTTTATGATGAGTAATTAGGTATTTGACGTTGGTGTCTGTAAGTTTTATGGCTGCTTTCGGTGCAATTTCTGACTGTAGCTGCAATGTAAACTATGATTTATACCTGAAATATGCACATTTTTCTAACAAAACATGCTATACAATAAATATGTTATCAGACTGTCATCTGATGAAGTTGTTTCTTGGTTAGTGGCTATTTATATCTTTATTTGGTCGAACTTGTGATAGCTACTGATGGAGTAAAAAACTGTTGGAGTAAAAAAAGTGGTGTCTTTTGCTAATGTGGTTAGCTAATAGATTTACATATTGTGTCTTCCCTGTAAAACATTAAAAAAATCGGACATGTTGGCTGGATTCACAAGATGTGTACCTTTCATATGCTGTATTGGACTTGTTAATGTGTGAAAGTTAAATATTTTAAAAATATATATATATTGAATTTCGCGCCCTGCACTTGACCTGGCTGTTGTCATAAGTGGACCGACGTCGGGCTGCAGCCATATTAAGGCAGCCTCCCGCCGCTCAGAAGGGTTTGTTTAAATGCAGTTAAACACATTAAAGTTCAAGGCATTCAGTTGTACAACTGACTAGGTATCCCCCCCCTTTCCCTTTACAACTGACTAGGTATCCCCCTTTCCCTGTACAACTGACTAGGTATCCCCCCCTTTCCCTGTACAACTGACTAGGTATCCCCCTTTCCCTTTACAACTGACTAGGTATCCCCCCCTTTCCCTTTACAACTGACTAGGTATCCCCCCCTTTCCCTGTACAACTGACTAGGTATCCCCCTTTCCCTGTACAACTGACTAGGTATCCCCCCCTTTCCCTTTACAACTGACTAGGTATCCCCCTTTCCCTGTACAACTGACTAGGTATCCCCCCCTTTCCCTTTACAACTGACTAGGTATCCCCCCTTTCCCTTTACAACTGACTAGGTATCCCCCCCTTTCCCTTTACAACTGACTAGGTATCCCCCCCTTTCCCTTTACAACTGACTAGGTATCCCCCCTTTCCCTTTACAACTGACTAGGTATCCCCCCCCTTTCCCTTTACAACTGACTAGGTATCCCCCCCTTTCCCTTTACAACTGACTAGGTATCCCCCCCTTTCCCTGTACAACTGACTAGGTATCCCCCTTTCCCTGTACAACTGACTAGGTATCCCCCCCTTTCCCTGTACAACTGACTAGGTATCCCCCTTTCCCTGTACAACTGACTAGGTATCCCCCTTTCCCTTTACAACTGACTAGGTATCCCACCCGTTTCCCTGTACAACTGACTAGGTATCCCCCCCTTTCCTAATAATGACTTTGAAGACTCCCAAATAGCAACCCCCATGGGCTGTAGTGTCCTAAATACAGAGTAGGGTGCTATTTGGGAAGCACCCCTGAAGTGTACTAGGCTATCACAGGCCGAAGGGTGCTGTTGTGCCTAAAGCCGCAGAAAGACTTTTGCTTGTGGTCTTACCAGGCTGAAACCACCAGGGCCTTTAGCCTGCCTCATAGAGAGAGATAGTTAGGGGGTATAACACCAGGGCCTTTAGCCTGCCTCATAGAGAGAGATAGTCAGGGGGGTATAACACCAGGGCCTTTAGCCTGCCTCATAGAGAGAGATAGTCAGGGGGGTATAACACCAGGGCCTTTAGCCTGCCTCATAGGGAGAGATAGTTAGGGGGTATAACACCAGGGCCTTTAGCCTGCCTCATAGGGAGAGATAGTTAGGGGTTATAACACCAGGGCCTTTAGCCTGCCTCATAGAGAGAGATAGTCAGGGGGGTATAACACCAGGGCCTTTAGCCTGCCTCATAGAGAGAGATAGTTAGGGGGTATAACACCAGGGCCTTTAGCCTGCCTCATAGAGAGAGATAGTTAGGGGGTATTACATCATGGCAGCCTGAGACAGAGGGGTTTGTGTTCCACATAAACACCCTCATCCCCTCTGTGACAGCAGATGGGACAAATTGGCAGGTACAGAGGTGTACATTCCAAAGGTTCTAGACAAGTGGAGAGGAGTGGAGGATTGGAGAGGAGGACTGGAGAGGAGGAGTGGAGTGGAGGAGAGGAGTAGTGTAGTGTTGGAGTGGAGAGGAGAGGAAGAGGAAGAGAGGATGAGTGGAGAGGTGGAGTGGAGAGATGTAGTGGTGAGGAGAGGAGGAGAGGAAGAGAGGATGAGTAGAGAGGAGGAGTGGACAGGAGGAGAGGAGGAGTGGAGGAGAGGAGGAGTGGAGAGGAGGAGAGGAGAGGTGGAGTGGAGAGATGTTGTGGTGAGGAGAGGAGGAGAGGAAGAGAGGAGAGGAGAGGAGGATTGTGAAAGAGTAATTGGAAGGTTCTACTCCAGTCTCCCAGTCTTCTACCTGAGTCACGGTGTGTCTCTAACCTGACTGCCTCTCTGTAAAGTCTCCTACACACTAAGAAAATAGTTTTCTTCAAGGGTTCTTTGGGAAGTGTGTGGAACCACAGTGATTAAAAGACCCCTTTTAGTCCTTCGATGAAAAACTGGTTTGGAGAAATGAAGCACAGGAAGGGAAAATATATCTGGCTGCACAGCTGATTGGCAGACATTTTGTAAATTGAGAAATAATGTCACTAAAAACTGAACAAACAAAAAAAAAGAAGGGACTGTATTATGAAACTAAGATAAATGATATCTTATGATGGAGTACTAAATTATATTATGGGCAGAAATAATAATTAAACTACATCTTTCATTTTAATCAGATGGCTCATTCATCACCGAAACCTTTTGACATTGCCAGTTATTTTAACGACTATTTCATTGGCAAAGAGGGGAAACCGAGGCATGAAGTGCCGACGATCTGTGAGCCGTCATATTTATGCATAAAATACCTAAAAATGACAGAAAAACTTTGTAATTTTTAATTCTGTAAAGTTAGTTTGTGAGAGGTGGAAAAATGATTGTTGTTCATCAATAATGAGAAACCACCTGGTATTGACAACTTAAACAGAAAGCTACTGAGGATGGTAGCTGACTCTATTATATATATATATACAGTGGGGAGAACAAGTATTTGATACACTGCCGATTTTGCAGGTTTTCCTACTTACAAAGCATGTAGAGGTCTGTAATTTTTATCATAGGTACACTTCAACTGTGAGAGACGGAATCTAAAACAAAAATCCAGAATATCACATTGTATGATTTTTAAGTAATTCATTTGCATTTTATTGCATGACATAAGTATTTGATACATCAGAAAAGCAGAACTTAATATTTGGTACAGAAACCTTTGTTTGCAATTACAGAGATCATACGTTTCCTGTAGTTCTTGACCAGGTTTGCACACATTGCAGCAGGGATTTTGTCCCACTCCTCCATACAGACCTTCTCCAGATCCTAAGTGGACAGTTTGATTTCACAGAAGTGTGATTGACTTGGAGTTACATTGTGTTGTTTAAGTGTTCCCTTTATTTTGTTGAGCAGTGTATATACTACTATACGATATACTATCCACTATATATATATATATATATATATATATATATATATATATATATATATATATATATATATATATATATATATACTACTATACTATATACTATCCACTATATATTCCCCTGACGTGAATATAGCCACCTTGTTCCACTATATATTCCCCTGATGTGAATATAGCCACCTTGTTCCACTATATATTCCCCTGATGTGAATATAGCCACCTTGTTCCACTATATATTCCCCTGATGTGAATATAGCCACCTTGTTCCACTATATATTCCCCTGACGTGAATATAGCCACCTTGTTCCACTATATATTCCCCTGATGTGAATATAGCCACCTTGTTCCACTATATATTCCCCTGACGTGAATATAGCCACCTTGTTCCACTATATATTCCCCTGACGTGAATATAGCCACCTTGTTCCACTATATATTCCCCTGATGTGAATATAGCCACCTTGTTCCACTATATATTCCCCTGATGTGAATATAGCCACCTTGTTCCACTATATATTCCCCTGATGTGAATATAGCCACCTTGTTCCACTATATATTCCCCTGATGTGAATATAGCCACCTTGTTCCACTATATATTCCCCTGATGTGAATATAGCCACCTTGTTCCACTATATATTCCCCTGACGTGAATATAGCCACCTTGATCCACTATATATTCCCCTGATGTGAATATAGCCACCTTGTTCCACTATATATTCCCCTGACGTGAATATAGCCACCCTGTTCCACTAAATAACCCTGATGTGAATATAGCCACCTTGTTCCACTAAATAACCCTGATGTGAATATAGCCACCTTGTTCCACTATATAACCCTGATGTGAATATAGCCACCTTGTTCCACTATATATTCCCCTGACGTGAATATAGCCACCTTGTTCCACTATATATTCCCCTGACGTGAATATAGCCACCTTGTTCCACTATATATTCCCCTGATGTGAATATAGCCACCTTGTTCCACTATATATTCCCCTGATGTGAATATAGCCACCTTGTTCCACTAAATAACCCTGATGTCAATATAGCCACCTTGTTCCACTAAATAACCTTGATGTGAATATAGCCACCTTGTTCCACTATATATTCCCCTGACGTGAATATAGCCACCTTGTTCCACTAAATAACCCTGACGTGAATATAGCCACCTTGTTCCACTATATATTCCCCTGACGTGAATATAGCCACCTTGTTCCACTATATATTCCCCTGACGTGAATATAGCCACCTTGTTCCACTAAATAACCTTGATGTGAATATAGCCACCTTGTTCCACTATATATTCCCCTGACGTGAATATAGCCACCTTGTTCCACTAAATAACCCTGATGTGAATATAGCCACCTTGTTCCACTATATATTCCCCTGATGTGAATATAGCCACCTTGTTCCACTATATATTCCCCTGATGTGAATATAGCCACCTTGTTCCACTATATATTCCCCTGATGTGAATATAGCCACCTTGTTCCACTATATATTCCCCTGACGTGAATATAGCTACTTTGTTTCTATAGTTACTGCCCGTAATAGGTATCCTAGGGTAAAATGCAATGTTCATAAATAACCAGTGTTTCAGATGGCGTTTCACTTACGTCCTGCACGCCGTTCAGTTCATATAATGAACATCTCTTTCATTATACAGGGCTTCACCTGATGGGCTTCACCTCCACTCAGCTCATAGTTAATTCTATCAGGAATTCAGCCTTCACTTCGCGTCCTTCACCCCCCGTCCTTCACCCCTCGTCCTTCACCCCTCGTCCTTCACCCCTCGTCTTTCACCCCTCGTCCTTCACCCCTTGTCCTTCACCCCGCGTCCTTCACCCCTCGTCCTTCACCCCTCGTCCTTCACCCCCCGTCCTTCACCCCCCGTACTTCACCCCTCGTCCTTCACCCCCCGTCCTTCACCCCTCGTCCTTCACCCCTCGTCCTTCACCCATCGGTTTCACCCCTCGTCCTTCACTCCTCGTCCTTCACCCCTCGTCCTTCACCCCTGGTCCTTCACCCCTCGTACTTCACCCCTCGTTCTTCACCCCTCGTCCTTCATCCCTCGTCAAAACAACAAGCTACATTTATTGAATCGTGAGTCTTGTTACAGTCTACCACCCTTAATGGGTTATCTGAGATATAGTATAACGGGTTACAGTCTACCACCCACAAGGGTTATCTGAGATATAGCATAACGGGTTGCAGTCTACCACCCATAAGGGTTATCTGAGATATAGTATAACGGGTTACAGTCTACCACCCACAAGGGTTATCTGAGATATAGTATAACGGGTTACAGTCTACCACCCACAAGGGTTATCTGAGATATAGTATAACGGGTTACAGTCTACCACCCACAAGGGTTATCTGAGATATAGTATAACGGGTTACAGTCTACCACCCATAAAGGGTTATCTGAGATATAGTATAACGGGTTACAGTCTACCACCCATAAGGGTTATCTGAGATATAGCATAACGGGTTGCAGTCTACCACCCATAAGGGTTATCTGAGATATAGTATAACGGGTTACAGTCTACCACCCACAAGGGTTATCTGAGATATATTATAACGGGTTACAGTCTACCACCCACAAGGGTTATCTGAGATATAGTGCAGGGCTTTGGACCTGCTCATAACAAGGTCCCTGTGAATCAGATGGAGTTATTAGACTCCTGCTGATATATAATGAATCAGAATCAGATGGAGTAGTTAGACTCCTGCTGATATATAATGAATCAGAATCAGATGGAGTTGTTAGACTCCTGCTGATATATAATGAATCAGAATCAGATGGACTTGTTAGACTCCTGCTTATATATAATGAATCAGAATCAGATGGACTTGTTAGACTCCTGCTGATATATAATGAATCAGATGGAATTATTAGACTCCTGCTGATATATAATGAATCAGATGGAGTAGTTAGACTCCTGCTGATATATAATGAATCAGAATCAGATGGACTTGTTAGACTCCTGCTGATATATAATGAATCAGATGGAGTTATTAGACTCCTGCTGATATATAATGAATCAGATGGAGTTATTAGACTCCTGCTGATATATAATGAATCAGAAACAGATGGAGTTGTTAGACTCCTGCTGATATATAATGAATCAGATGGAATTATTAGACTCCTGCTGATATATAATGAATCAGAATCAGATGGAGTTTTTTGACTCCTGCTGATATATAATGAATCAGAATCAGATGGAGTTATTAGACTCCTGCTGATATATAATGAATCAGAATCAGATGGAGTTATTAGACTCCTGCTGATATATAATGAATCAGAATCAGATGGAGTTGTTAGACTCCTGCTGATATATAATGAATCAGAATCAGATGGAGTTATTAGACTCCTGCTGATATATAATGAATCAGATGGAGTTGTTAGACTCCTGCTGATATATAATGAATCAGAATCAGATGGAGTTATTAGACTCCTGCTGATATATAATGAATCAGATGGAGTTGTTAGACTCCTGCTGATATATAATGAATCAGATGGAGTTGTTAGACTCCTGCTGATATATAATGAATCAGAATCAGATGGAGTTATTAGACTCCTGCTGATATATAATGAATCAGATGGAATTATTAGACTCCTGCTGATATATAATGAATCAGAATCAGATGGAGTTATTAGACTCCTGCTGATATATAATGAATCAGATGGAGTTGTTAGACTCCTGCTGATATATAATGAATCAGAATCAGATGGAGTAGTTAGACTCCTGCTGATATATAATGAATCAGAATCAGATGGAGTAGTTAGACTCCTGCTGATATATAATGAATCAGAATCAGATGGAGTTGTTAGACTCCTGCTGATATATAATGAATCAGAATCAGATGGACTTGTTAGACTCCTGCTGATATATAATGAATCAGAATCAGATGGAGTTGTTAGACTCCTGCTGATATATAATGAATCAGAATCAGATGGAGTTGTTAGACTCCTGCTGATATATAATGAATCAGAATCAGATGGAGTTGATAGACTCCTGCTGATATATAATGAATCACAATCAGATGGAGTTGTTAGACTCCTGCTGATATATAATGAATCAGATGGGGTTATTAGACTCCTGTTGATATATAATGAATCAGAATCAGATGGAGTTGTTAGACTCCTGCTGATATATAATGAATCAGATGGAGTTGTTAGACTCCTGCTGATATATAATGAATCAGATGGAGTTGTTTGACTCCTGTTGATATATAATGAATCAGATGGAGTTGTTTGACTCCTGTTGATATATAATGAATCAGAATCAGATGGAGTTATTAGACTCCTGCTGATATATAATGAATCAGAATCAGATGGAGTTGTTAGACTCCTGCTGATATATAATGAATCAGATGGAGTTATTAGACTCCTGCTGATATATAATGAATCAGATGGAGTTATTAGACTCCTGCTGATATATAATGAATCAGAATCAGATGGAGTTGTTAGACTCCTGCTGATATATAATGAATCAGAATCAGATGGAGTTGTTAGACTCCTGCTGATATATAATGAATCAGATGGAGTTATTAGACTCCTGCTGATATATAATGAATCAGAATCAGATGGAGTTGTTAGACTCCTGCTGATATATAATGAATCAGAATCAGATGGACTTGTTAGACTCCTGCTGATATATAATGAATCAGAATCAGATGGAGTTATTAGACTCCTGCTGATATATAATGAATCAGAATCAGAAGGAGTAGTTAGACTCCTGCTGATATATAATGAATTAGAATCAGATGGAGTTGTTAGACTCCTGCTGATATATAATGAATCAGAATCAGATGGACTTGTTAGACTCCTGCTGATATAAAATGAAACAGATGGAATTATTAGACTCCTGCTGATATATAATGAATCAGAATCAGATGGACTTGTTAGACTCCTGCTGATATATAATTAATCAGAATCAGATGGACTTGTTAGACTCCTGCTTATATATAATGAATCAAATGGAGTAGTTAGACTCCTGCTGATATATAATGAATCAGAATCAGATGGAGTTGTTAGACTCCTGCTGATATATAATGAATCAGAATCAGATGGAGGTATTAGACTCCTGCTGATATATAATGAATCAGAATCAGATGGAGTTGTTTGACTCCTGCTGATATATAATGAATCAGAAACAGATGGAGTTGTTTGACTCCTGCTGATATATAATGAATCAGATGGAGTAGTTAGACTCCTGCTGATATATAATGAATCAGAATCAGATGGACTTGTTAGACTCCTGCTGATATATAATGAATCAGAATCAGATGGAGTTATTAGACTCCTGCTGATATATAATGAATCAGAAACAGATGGAGTTGTTAGACTCCTGCTGATATATAATGAATCAGAATCAGATGGACTTGTTAGACTCCTGCTTATATATAATGAATCAGAATCAGATGGACTTGTTAGACTCCTGCTTATATATAATGAATCAGAATCAGATGGAGTAGTTAGACTCCTGCTGATATATAATGAATCAGAATCAGATGGAGTAGTTAGACTCCTGCTGATATATAATGAATCAGAATCAGATGGAGTAGTTAGACTCCTGCTGATATATAATGAATCAGAATCAGATGGAGTAGTTAGACTCCTGCTGATATATAATGAATCAGAATCAGATGGAGTTGATAGACTCCTGCTGATATATAATGAATCATATTGAGTTATTAGACTCCTGCTGATATATAATGAATCAGATGGACTTGTTAGACTCCTGCTGATATATAATGAATCAGAATCAGATGGAGTTGTTAGACTCCTGCTGATATATAATGAATCAGAATCAGATGGAGTTGATAGACTCCTGCTGATATAAAATGAATCACAATCAGATGGAGTTGATAGACTCCTGCTGATATATAATGAATCATATTGAGTTATTAGACTCCTGCTGATATATAATGAATCAGATGGACTTGTTAGACTCCTGCTGATATATAATGAATCAGAATCAGATGGAGTTGTTAGACTCCTGCTGATATATAATGAATCAGATGGAATTATTAGACTCCTGCTGATATATAATGAATCAGATGGAGTAGTTAGACTCCTGCTGATATATAATGAATCAGAATCAGATGGACTTGTTAGACTCCTGCTGATATATAATGAATCAGATGGAGTTATTAGACTCCTGCTGATATATAATGAATCAGATGGAGTTATTAGACTCCTGCTGATATATAATGAATCAGAAACAGATGGAGTTGTTAGACTCCTGCTGATATATAATGAATCAGATGGAATTATTAGACTCCTGCTGATATATAATGAATCAGAATCAGATGGAGTTTTTTGACTCCTGCTGATATATAATGAATCAGAATCAGATGGAGTTATTAGACTCCTGCTGATATATAATGAATCAGAATCAGATGGAGTTATTAGAGTCCTGCTGATATATAATGAATCAGAATCAGATGGAGTTGTTAGACTCCTGCTGATATATAATGAATCAGAATCAGATGGAGTTATTAGACTCCTGCTGATATATAATGAATCAGATGGAGTTGTTAGACTCCTACTGATATATAATGAATCAGAATCAGATGGAGTTATTAGACTCCTGCTGATATATAATGAATCAGATGGAGTTGTTAGACTCCTGCTGATATATAATGAATCAGATGGAGTTGTTAGACTCCTGCTGATATATAATGAATCAGAATCAGATGGAGTTATTAGACTCCTGCTGATATATAATGAATCAGATGGAATTATTAGACTCCTGCTGATATATAATGAATCAGAATCAGATGGAGTTATTAGACTCCTGCTGATATATAATGAATCAGATGGAGTTGTTAGACTCCTGCTGATATATAATGAATCAGAATCAGATGGAGTAGTTAGACTCCTGCTGATATATAATGAATCAGAATCAGATGGAGTAGTTAGACTCCTGCTGATATATAATGAATCAGAATCAGATGGAGTTGTTAGACTCCTGCTGATATATAATGAATCAGAATCAGATGGACTTGTTAGACTCCTGCTGATATATAATGAATCAGAATCAGATGGAGTTGTTAGACTCCTGCTGATATATAATGAATCAGAATCAGATGGAGTTGTTAGACTCCTGCTGATATATAATGAATCAGAATCAGATGGAGTTGATAGACTCCTGCTGATATATAATGAATCACAATCAGATGGAGTTGTTAGACTCCTGCTGATATATAATGAATCAGATGGGGTTATTAGACTCCTGTTGATATATAATGAATCAGAATCAGATGGAGTTGTTAGACTCCTGCTGATATATAATGAATCAGATGGAGTTGTTAGACTCCTGCTGATATATAATGAATCAGATGGAGTTGTTTGACTCCTGTTGATATATAATGAATCAGATGGAGTTGTTTGACTCCTGTTGATATATAATGAATCAGAATCAGATGGAGTTATTAGACTCCTGCTGATATATAATGAATCAGAATCAGATGGAGTTGTTAGACTCCTGCTGATATATAATGAATCAGATGGAGTTATTAGACTCCTGCTGATATATAATGAATCAGATGGAGTTATTAGACTCCTGCTGATATATAATGAATCAGAATCAGATGGAGTTGTTAGACTCCTGCTGATATATAATGAATCAGAATCAGATGGAGTTGTTAGACTCCTGCTGATATATAATGAATCAGATGGAGTTATTAGACTCCTGCTGATATATAATGAATCAGAATCAGATGGAGTTGTTAGACTCCTGCTGATATATAATGAATCAGAATCAGATGGACTTGTTAGACTCCTGCTGATATATAATGAATCAGAATCAGATGGAGTTATTAGACTCCTGCTGATATATAATGAATCAGAATCAGAAGGAGTAGTTAGACTCCTGCTGATATATAATGAATTAGAATCAGATGGAGTTGTTAGACTCCTGCTGATATATAATGAATCAGAATCAGATGGACTTGTTAGACTCCTGCTGATATAAAATGAAACAGATGGAATTATTAGACTCCTGCTGATATATAATGAATCAGAATCAGATGGACTTGTTAGACTCCTGCTGATATATAATGAATCAGAATCAGATGGACTTGTTAGACTCCTGCTGATATATAATGAATCAGATGGAGTAGTTAGACTCCTGCTGATATATAATGAATCAGAATCAGATGGAGTTGTTAGACTCCTGCTGATATATAATGAATCAGAATCAGATGGAGGTATTAGACTCCTGCTGATATATAATGAATCAGAATCAGATGGAGTTGTTTGACTCCTGCTGATATATAATGAATCAGAAACAGATGGAGTTGTTTGACTCCTGCTGATATATAATGAATCAGATGGAGTAGTTAGACTCCTGCTGATATATAATGAATCAGAATCAGATGGACTTGTTAGACTCCTGCTGATATATAATGAATCAGAATCAGATGGAGTTATTAGACTCCTGCTGATATATAATGAATCAGAAACAGATGGAGTTGTTAGACTCCTGCTGATATATAATGAATCAGAATCAGATGGACTTGTTAGACTCCTGCTGATATATAATGAATCAGAATCAGATGGACTTGTTAGACTCCTGCTTATATATAATGAATCAGAATCAGATGGAGTAGTTAGACTCCTGCTGATATATAATGAATCAGAATCAGATGGAGTAGTTAGACTCCTGCTGATATATAATGAATCAGAATCAGATGGAGTAGTTAGACTCCTGCTGATATATAATGAATCAGAATCAGATGGAGTAGTTAGACTCCTGCTGATATATAATGAATCAGAATCAGATGGAGTTGATAGACTCCTGCTGATATATAATGAATCATATTGAGTTATTAGACTCCTGCTGATATATAATGAATCAGATGGACTTGTTAGACTCCTGCTGATATATAATGAATCAGAATCAGATGGAGTTGTTAGACTCCTGCTGATATATAATGAATCAGAATCAGATGGAGTTGATAGACTCCTGCTGATATAAAATGAATCACAATCAGATGGAGTTGATAGACTCCTGCTGATATATAATGAATCAGAATCAGATGGAGTTGTTAGACTCCTGCTGATATATAATGAATCAGATGGAGTTATTAGACTCCTGCTGATATATAATGAATCAGAATCAGATGGAGTTGTTAGACTCCTGCTGATATATAATGAATCAGAATCAGATGGAGTTGTTAGACTCCTGCTGATATATAATGAATCAGAATCAGATGGAGTTGTTAGACTCCTGCTGATATATAATGAATCAGAATCAGATGGACTTGTTAGACTCCTGCTGATATATAATGAATCAGAATCAGATGGAGTTATTAGACTCCTGCTGATATATAATGAATCAGAATCAGAAGGAGTAGTTAGACTCCTGCTGATATATAATGAATTAGAATCAGATGGAGTTGTTAGACTCCTGCTGATATATAATGAATCAGAATCAGATGGACTTGTTAGACTCCTGCTGATATAAAATGAAACAGATGGAATTATTAGACTCCTGCTGATATATAATGAATCAGAATCAGATGGACTTGTTAGACTCCTGCTGATATATAATGAATCAGAATCAGATGGACTTGTTAGACTCCTGCTGATATATAATGAATCAGATGGAGTAGTTAGACTCCTGCTGATATATAATGAATCAGAATCAGATGGAGTTGTTAGACTCCTGCTGATATAT
Organism: Salvelinus fontinalis; assembly: GCF_029448725.1. Taxonomy (NCBI): domain Eukaryota; kingdom Metazoa; phylum Chordata; class Actinopteri; order Salmoniformes; family Salmonidae; genus Salvelinus; species Salvelinus fontinalis. The sequence goes on from NC_074689.1 coordinate 37,864,581, forward strand.
AATGAATCAGAATCAGATGGAGGTATTAGACTCCTGCTGATATATAATGAATCAGAATCAGATGGAGTTGTTTGACTCCTGCTGATATATAATGAATCAGAAACAGATGGAGTTGTTTGACTCCTGCTGATATATAATGAATCAGATGGAGTAGTTAGACTCCTGCTGATATATAATGAATCAGAATCAGATGGACTTGTTAGACTCCTGCTGATATATAATGAATCAGAATCAGATGGAGTTATTAGACTCCTGCTGATATATAATGAATCAGAAACAGATGGAGTTGTTAGACTCCTGCTGATATATAATGAATCAGAATCAGATGGACTTGTTAGACTCCTGCTTATATATAATGAATCAGAATCAGATGGACTTGTTAGACTCCTGCTTATATATAATGAATCAGAATCAGATGGAGTAGTTAGACTCCTGCTGATATATAATGAATCAGAATCAGATGGAGTAGTTAGACTCCTGCTGATATATAATGAATCAGAATCAGATGGAGTAGTTAGACTCCTGCTGATATATAATGAATCAGAATCAGATGGAGTAGTTAGACTCCTGCTGATATATAATGAATCAGAATCAGATGGAGTTGATAGACTCCTGCTGATATATAATGAATCATATTGAGTTATTAGACTCCTGCTGATATATAATGAATCAGATGGACTTGTTAGACTCCTGCTGATATATAATGAATCAGAATCAGATGGAGTTGTTAGACTCCTGCTGATATATAATGAATCAGAATCAGATGGAGTTGATAGACTCCTGCTGATATAAAATAATTCACAATCAAATGGAGTTGATAGACTCCTGCTGATATATAATGAATCATATTGAGTTATTAGACTCCTGCTGATATATAATGAATCAGATGGACTTGTTAGACTCCTGCTGATATATAATGAATCAGAATCAGATGGAGTTGTTAGACTCCTGCTGATATATAATGAATCAGATGGAGTTATTAGACTCCTGCTGATATATAATGAATCAGATGGACTTGTTAGACTCCTGCTGATATATAATGAATCAGAATCAGATGGAGTTGTTAGACTCCTGCTGATATATAATGAATCAGATGGAGTTATTAGACTCCTGCTGATATATAATGAATCAGAATCAGATGGAGTTGTTAGACTCCTGCTGATATATAATGAATCAGAATCAGATGGAGTTGTTAGACTCCTGCTGATATATAATGAATCAGAATCAGATGGAGTTGTTAGACTCCTGCTGATATAGAATGAATCAGAATCAGATGGACTTGTTAGACTCCTGCTGATATATAATGAATCAGAATCAGAGGGAGTTGTTAGACTCCTGCTGATATATAATGAATCAGATGGACTTGTTAGACTCCTGCTGATATATAATGAATCAGATGGACTTGTTAGACTCCTGCTGATATATAATGAATCAGAATCAGATGGACTTGTTAGACTCCTGCTGATATATAATGAATCAGAAACAGATGGAGTTTTTAGACTCCTGCTGATATATAATGAATCAGAATCAGATGGACTTGTTAGACTCCTGCTTATATATAATGAATCAGAATCAGATGGACTTGTTAGACTCCTGCTTATATATAATGAATCAGAATCAGATGGAGTAGTTAGACTCCTGCTGATATATAATGAATCAGAATCAGATGGAGTAGTTAGACTCCTGCTGATATATAATGAATCAGAATCAGATGGAGTAGTTAGACTCCTGCTGATATATAATGAATCAGAATCAGATGGAGTAGTTAGACTCCTGCTGATATATAATGAATCAGAATCAGATGGAGTTGATAGACTCCTGCTGATATATAATGAATCATATTGAGTTATTAGACTCCTGCTGATATATAATGAATCAGATGGAATTATTAGACTCCTGCTGATTTATAATGAATCAGAATCAGATGGAGTTATTAGACTCCTGCTGATATATAATGAATCAGATGGAGTTGTTAGACTCCTGCTGATATATAATGAATCAGAATCAGATGGAGTAGTTAGACTCCTGCTGATATATAATGAATCAGAATCAGATGGAGTAGTTAGACTCCTGCTGATATATAATGAATCAGAATCAGATGGAGTTGTTAGACTCCTGCTGATATATAATGAATCAGAATCAGATGGACTTGTTAGACTCCTGCTGATATATAATGAATCAGAATCAGATGGAGTTGTTAGACTCCTGCTGATATATAATGAATCAGAATCAGATGGAGTTGTTAGACTCCTGCTGATATATAATGAATCAGAATCAGATGGAGTTGATAGACTCCTGCTGATATATAATGAATCACAATCAGATGGAGTTGTTAGACTCCTGCTGATATATAATGAATCAGATGGAGTTGTTAGACTCCTGCTGATATATAATGAATCAGATGGGGTTATTAGACTCCTGTTGATATATAATGAATCAGAATCAGATGGAGTTGTTAGACTCCTGCTGATATATAATGAATCAGATGGAGTTGTTAGACTCCTGCTGATATATAATGAATCAGATGGAGTTGTTTGACTCCTGTTGATATATAATGAATCAGATGGAGTTGTTTGACTCCTGTTGATATATAATGAATCAGAATCAGATGGAGTTATTAGACTCCTGCTGATATATAATGAATCAGAATCAGATGGAGTTGTTAGACTCCTGCTGATATATAATGAATCAGATGGAGTTATTAGACTCCTGCTGATATATAATGAATCAGATGGAGTTATTAGACTCCTGCTGATATATAATGAATCAGAATCAGATGGAGTTGTTAGACTCCTGCTGATATATAATGAATCAGAATCAGATGGAGTTGTTAGACTCCTGCTGATATATAATGAATCAGATGGAGTTATTAGACTCCTGCTGATATATAATGAATCAGATGGACTTGTTAGACTCCTGCTGATATATAATGAATCAGAATCAGATGGAGTTGTTAGACTCCTGCTGATATATAATGAATCAGATGGAGTTATTAGACTCCTGCTGATATATAATGAATCAGAATCAGATGGAGTTGTTAGACTCCTGCTGATATATAATGAATCAGAATCAGATGGAGTTGTTAGACTCCTGCTGATATATAATGAATCAGAATCAGATGGAGTTGTTAGACTCCTGCTGATATAGAATGAATCAGAATCAGATGGACTTGTTAGACTCCTGCTGATATATAATGAATCAGAATCAGATGGAGTTGTTAGACTCCTGCTGATATATAATGAATCAGATGGACTTGTTAGACTCCTGCTGATATATAATGAATCAGATGGAGTTGTTAGACTCCTGCTGATATATAATGAATCAGAATCAGATGGAGTTGTTAGACTCCTGCTGATATATAATGAATCAGAATCAGATGGAGTTGTTAGACTCCTGCTGATATAGAATGAATCAGAATCAGATGGACTTGTTAGACTCCTGCTGATATATAATGAATCAGAATCAGATGGAGTTGTTAGACTCCTGCTGATATATAATGAATCAGATGGAGTAGTTAGACTCCTGCTGATATATAATGAATCAGAATCAGATGGAGTTGTTAGACTCCTGCTGATATATAATGAATCAGAATCAGATGGAGGTATTAGACTCCTGCTGATATATAATGAATCAGAATCAGATGGAGTTGTTTGACTCCTGCTGATATATAATGAATCAGAAACAGATGGAGTTGTTTGACTCCTGCTGATATATAATGAATCAGATGGAGTAGTTAGACTCCTGCTGATATATAATGAATCAGAATCAGATGGACTTGTTAGACTCCTGCTGATATATAATGAATCAGAATCAGATGGAGTTATTAGACTCCTGCTGATATATAATGAATCAGAAACAGATGGAGTTGTTAGACTCCTGCTGATATATAATGAATCAGAATCAGATGGACTTGTTAGACTCCTGCTGATATATAATGAATCAGAATCAGATGGACTTGTTAGACTCCTGCTTATATATAATGAATCAGAATCAGATGGAGTAGTTAGACTCCTGCTGATATATAATGAATCAGAATCAGATGGAGTAGTTAGACTCCTGCTGATATATAATGAATCAGAATCAGATGGAGTAGTTAGACTCCTGCTGATATATAATGAATCAGAATCAGATGGAGTAGTTAGACTCCTGCTGATATATAATGAATCAGAATCAGATGGAGTTGATAGACTCCTGCTGATATATAATGAATCATATTGAGTTATTAGACTCCTGCTGATATATAATAAATCAGATGGACTTGTTAGACTCCTGCTGATATATAATGAATCAGAATCAGATGGAGTTGTTAGACTCCTGCTGATATATAATGAATCAGAATCAGATGGAGTTGATAGACTCCTGCTGATATAAAATGAATCACAATCAGATGGAGTTGATAGACTCCTGCTGATATATAATGAATCAGAATCAGATGGAGTTGTTAGACTCCTGCTGATATATAATGAATCAGATGGAGTTATTAGACTCCTGCTGATATATAATGAATCAGAATCAGATGGAGTTGTTAGACTCCTGCTGATATATAATGAATCAGAATCAGATGGAGTTGTTAGACTCCTGCTGATATATAATGAATCAGAATCAGATGGAGTTGTTAGACTCCTGCTGATATATAATGAATCAGAATCAGATGGACTTGTTAGACTCCTGCTGATATATAATGAATCAGAATCAGATGGAGTTATTAGACTCCTGCTGATATATAATGAATCAGAATCAGAAGGAGTAGTTAGACTCCTGCTGATATATAATGAATTAGAATCAGATGGACTTGTTAGACTCCTGCTGATATATAATGAATCAGATGGAGTAGTTAGACTCCTGCTGATATATAATGAATCAGAATCAGATGGAGTTGTTAGACTCCTGCTGATATATAATGAATCAGAATCAGATGGAGTTGTTAGACTCCTGCTGATATATAATGAATCAGAATCAGATGGAGTTGTTAGACTCCTGCTGATATATAATGAATCAGAATCAGATGGACTTGTTAGACTCCTGCTGATATAAAATGAAACAGATGGAATTATTAGACTCCTGCTGATATATAATGAATCAGAATCAGATGGACTTGTTAGACTCCTGCTGATATATAATGAATCAGAATCAGATGGACTTGTTAGACTCCTGCTGATATATAATGAATCAGATGGAGTAGTTAGACTCCTGCTGATATATAATGAATCAGAATCAGATGGAGTTGTTAGACTCCTGCTGATATATAATGAATCAGAATCAGATGGAGGTATTAGACTCCTGCTGATATATAATGAATCAGAATCAGATGGAGTTGTTTGACTCCTGCTGATATATAATGAATCAGAAACAGATGGAGTTGTTTGACTCCTGCTGATATATAATGAATCAGATGGAGTAGTTAGACTCCTGCTGATATATAATGAATCAGAATCAGATGGACTTGTTAGACTCCTGCTGATATATAATGAATCAGAATCAGATGGAGTTATTAGACTCCTGCTGATATATAATGAATCAGAAACAGATGGAGTTGTTAGACTCCTGCTGATATATAATGAATCAGAATCAGATGGACTTGTTAGACTCCTGCTTATATATAATGAATCAGAATCAGATGGACTTGTTAGACTCCTGCTTATATATAATGAATCAGAATCAGATGGAGTAGTTAGACTCCTGCTGATATATAATGAATCAGAATCAGATGGAGTAGTTAGACTCCTGCTGATATATAATGAATCAGAATCAGATGGAGTAGTTAGACTCCTGCTGATATATAATGAATCAGAATCAGATGGAGTAGTTAGACTCCTGCTGATATATAATGAATCAGAATCAGATGGAGTTGATAGACTCCTGCTGATATATAATGAATCATATTGAGTTATTAGACTCCTGCTGATATATAATGAATCAGATGGACTTGTTAGACTCCTGCTGATATATAATGAATCAGAATCAGATGGAGTTGTTAGACTCCTGCTGATATATAATGAATCAGAATCAGATGGAGTTGATAGACTCCTGCTGATATAAAATAATTCACAATCAGATGGAGTTGATAGACTCCTGCTGATATATAATGAATCATATTGAGTTATTAGACTCCTGCTGATATATAATGAATCAGATGGACTTGTTAGACTCCTGCTGATATATAATGAATCAGAATCAGATGGAGTTGTTAGACTCCTGCTGATATATAATGAATCAGATGGAGTTATTAGACTCCTGCTGATATATAATGAATCAGATGGACTTGTTAGACTCCTGCTGATATATAATGAATCAGAATCAGATGGAGTTGTTAGACTCCTGCTGATATATAATGAATCAGATGGAGTTATTAGACTCCTGCTGATATATAATGAATCAGAATCAGATGGAGTTGTTAGACTCCTGCTGATATATAATGAATCAGAATCAGATGGAGTTGTTAGACTCCTGCTGATATATAATGAATCAGAATCAGATGGAGTTGTTAGACTCCTGCTGATATAGAATGAATCAGAATCAGATGGACTTGTTAGACTCCTGCTGATATATAATGAATCAGAATCAGAGGGAGTTGTTAGACTCCTGCTGATATATAATGAATCAGATGGACTTGTTAGACTCCTGCTGATATATAATGAATCAGATGGACTTGTTAGACTCCTGCTGATATATAATGAATCAGAATCAGATGGACTTGTTAGACTCCTGCTGATATATAATGAATCAGAAACAGATGGAGTTTTTAGACTCCTGCTGATATATAATGAATCAGAATCAGATGGACTTGTTAGACTCCTGCTTATATATAATGAATCAGAATCAGATGGACTTGTTAGACTCCTGCTTATATATAATGAATCAGAATCAGATGGAGTAGTTAGACTCCTGCTGATATATAATGAATCAGAATCAGATGGAGTAGTTAGACTCCTGCTGATATATAATGAATCAGAATCAGATGGAGTAGTTAGACTCCTGCTGATATATAATGAATCAGAATCAGATGGAGTAGTTAGACTCCTGCTGATATATAATGAATCAGAATCAGATGGAGTTGATAGACTCCTGCTGATATATAATGAATCATATTGAGTTATTAGACTCCTGCTGATATATAATGAATCAGATGGAATTATTAGACTCCTGCTGATATATAATGAATCAGAATCAGATGGAGTTATTAGACTCCTGCTGATATATAATGAATCAGATGGAGTTGTTAGACTCCTGCTGATATATAATGAATCAGAATCAGATGGAGTAGTTAGACTCCTGCTGATATATAATGAATCAGAATCAGATGGAGTAGTTAGACTCCTGCTGATATATAATGAATCAGAATCAGATGGAGTTGTTAGACTCCTGCTGATATATAATGAATCAGAATCAGATGGACTTGTTAGACTCCTGCTGATATATAATGAATCAGAATCAGATGGAGTTGTTAGACTCCTGCTGATATATAATGAATCAGAATCAGATGGAGTTGTTAGACTCCTGCTGATATATAATGAATCAGAATCAGATGGAGTTGATAGACTCCTGCTGATATATAATGAATCACAATCAGATGGAGTTGTTAGACTCCTGCTGATATATAATGAATCAGATGGAGTTGTTAGACTCCTGCTGATATATAATGAATCAGATGGGGTTATTAGACTCCTGTTGATATATAATGAATCAGAATCAGATGGAGTTGTTAGACTCCTGCTGATATATAATGAATCAGATGGAGTTGTTAGACTCCTGCTGATATATAATGAATCAGATGGAGTTGTTTGACTCCTGTTGATATATAATGAATCAGATGGAGTTGTTTGACTCCTGTTGATATATAATGAATCAGAATCAGATGGAGTTATTAGACTCCTGCTGATATATAATGAATCAGAATCAGATGGAGTTGTTAGACTCCTGCTGATATATAATGAATCAGATGGAGTTATTAGACTCCTGCTGATATATAATGAATCAGATGGAGTTATTAGACTCCTGCTGATATATAATGAATCAGAATCAGATGGAGTTGTTAGACTCCTGCTGATATATAATGAATCAGAATCAGATGGAGTTGTTAGACTCCTGCTGATATATAATGAATCAGATGGAGTTATTAGACTCCTGCTGATATATAATGAATCAGATGGACTTGTTAGACTCCTGCTGATATATAATGAATCAGAATCAGATGGAGTTGTTAGACTCCTGCTGATATATAATGAATCAGATGGAGTTATTAGACTCCTGCTGATATATAATGAATCAGAATCAGATGGAGTTGTTAGACTCCTGCTGATATATAATGAATCAGAATCAGATGGAGTTGTTAGACTCCTGCTGATATATAATGAATCAGAATCAGATGGAGTTGTTAGACTCCTGCTGATATAGAATGAATCAGAATCAGATGGACTTGTTAGACTCCTGCTGATATATAATGAATCAGAATCAGATGGAGTTGTTAGACTCCTGCTGATATATAATGAATCAGATGGACTTGTTAGACTCCTGCTGATATATAATGAATCAGATGGACTTGTTAGACTCCTGCTGATATATAATGAATCAGAATCACATGGACTTGTTAGACTCCTGCTGATATATAATGAATCAGAATCAGATGGAGTTATTAGACTCCTGCTGATATATAATGAATCAGAAACAGATGGAGTTTTTAGACTCCTGCTGATATATAATGAATCAGAATCAGATGGACTTGTTAGACTCCTGCTTATATATAATGAATCAGAATCAGATGGACTTGTTAGACTCCTGCTTATATATAATGAATCAGAATCAGATGGAGTAGTTAGACTCCTGCTGATATATAATGAATCAGAATCAGATGGAGTAGTTAGACTCCTGCTGATATATAATGAATCAGAATCAGATGGAGTAGTTAGACTCCTGCTGATATATAATGAATCAGAATCAGATGGAGTTGATAGACTCCTGCTGATATATAATGAATCATATTGAGTTATTAGACTCCTGCTGATATATAATGAATCAGATGGACTTGTTAGACTCCTGCTGATATATAATGAATCAGAATCAGATGGAGTTGTTAGACTCCTGCTGATATATAATGAATCAGAATCAGATGGAGTTGATAGACTCCTGCTGATATAAAATGAATCACAATCAGATGGAGTTGATAGACTCCTGCTGATATATAATGAATCATATTGAGTTATTAGACTCCTGCTGATATATAATGAATCAGATGGACTTGTTAGACTCCTGCTGATATATAATGAATCAGAATCAGATGGAGTTGTTAGACTCCTGCTGATATATAATGAATCAGATGGAGTTATTAGACTCCTGCTGATATATAATGAATCAGATGGACTTGTTAGACTCCTGCTGATATATAATGAATCAGAATCAGATGGAGTTGTTAGACTCCTGCTGATATATAATGAATCAGATGGAGTTATTAGACTCCTGCTGATATATAATGAATCAGAATCAGATGGAGTTGTTAGACTCCTGCTGATATATAATGAATCAGAATCAGATGGAGTTGTTAGACTCCTGCTGATATAGAATGAATCAGAATCAGATGGACTTGTTAGACTCCTGCTGATATATAATGAATCAGAATCAGATGGAGTTGTTAGACTCCTGCTGATATATAATGAATCAGATGGACTTGTTAGACTCCTGCTGATATATAATGAATCAGATGGACTTGTTAGACTCCTGCTGATATATAATGAATCAGAATCAGATGGACTTGTTAGACTCCTGCTGATATATAATGAATCAGAATCAGATGGAGTTGTTAGACTCCTGCTGATATATAATGAATCAGATGGACTTGTTAGACTCCTGCTGATATATAATGAATCAGATGGACTTGTTAGACTCCTGCTGATATATAATGAATCAGAATCAGATGGAGTTATTAGACTCCTGCTGATATGTAATGAATCAGAATCAAATGGAGTTATTAGACTCCTGCTGATATATAATGAATCATATTGAGTTATTAGACTCCTGCTGATATATAATGAATCAGATGGACTTGTTAGACTCCTGCTGATATATAATGAATCAGATGGAGTTATTAGACTCCTGCTGATATATAATGAATCAGAATCAGATGGAGTTGTTAGACTCCTGCTGATATATAATGAATCAGAATCAGATGGAGTTGTTAGACTCCTGCTGATATATAATGAATCAGAATCAGATGGAGTTATTAGACTCCTGCTGATATATAATGAATCAGAATCAGATGGAGTTATTAGACTCCTGCTGATATATAATGAATCAGAATCAGATGGAGTTGTTAGACTCCTGCTGATATATAATGAATCAGAATCAGATGGAGTTATTAGACTCCTGCTGATATATAATGAATCAGAAACAGATGGACTTGTTAGACTCCTGCTGATATAGAATAATTCAGAATCAGGCTTTCACCTCAGTCACCGTGATCAGAGTTAACAGACGTGAACACAGCAACCTTGAATCATGTGGAGTTTCCTCCCCATACATTTTTAATTTAATGGTTTCAACCTCATCAACTTGTGTTTCTTTCCACCTTCGTTCCTCTACACCACATCCACACCCGGCAGCGTCCACCAGCCACACACATACCAGTACATACTTAGGTATCAATACAAAGACAGAACTAAAATAACAATGCACACTATATACACTTCAGCCAAACATTCCGTTCATCGATAATACTTTTCGCTACGGAGGTAGGTCCAGATATCCCAATGGTCTTTAATAGGCCCTGATATCCCAATGGTCTTTAATAGGCCCTGATATCCCAATGGTCTTTAATAGGCCCGGATATCCCAATGGTCTTTAATAGGCCCAGATATCCCAATGGTCTTTAATAGGCCCAGATATCCCAATGGTCTTTAATAGGCCCAGATATCCCAATGGTCTTTAATAGGCCCAGATACCCCAATGGTCTTTAATAGGCCCTGATATCCCAATGGTCTTTAATAGGCCCTGATATCCCAATGGTCTTTAATAGGCCCGGATATCCCAATGTTCTTTAATAGGCCCTGATATCCCAATGGTCTTTAATAGGCCCTGATATCCCAATGGTCTTTAATAGGCCCTGATATCCCAATGGTCTTTAATAGGCCCGGATATCCCAATGTTCTTTAATAGGCCCTGATATCCCAATGGTCTTTAATAGGCCCTGATATCCCAATGTTCTTTAATAGGCCCGCATATCCCAATGGTCTTTAATAGGCCCGGATATCCCAATGGTCTTTAATAGGCCCGGATATCCCAATGGTCTTTAATAGGCCCGGATATCCCAATGGTCTTTAATAGGCCCTGATATCCTAATGGTCTTTAATAGGCCCGGATATTCCAAAGGTCTTTAATAGGCCCCGATATCCTAATGGTCTTTAATAGGCCCGGATATCCCAATGGTCTTTAATAGGCCCGGATATCCCAATGGTCTTTAATAGGCCCGGATATCCCAATGGTCTTTAATAGGCCCTGATATCCCAATGGTCTTTAATAGGCCCTGATATCCCAATGTTCTTTAATAGGCCCGGATATCCCAATGGTCTTTAATAGGCCCTGATATCCTAATGGTCTTTAATAGGCCCTGATATCCCAATGGTCTTTAATAGGCCCTGATATCCTAATGGTCTTTAATAGGCCCTGATATCCCAATGGTCTTTAATAGGCCCTGATATCCCAATGGTCTTTAATAGGCCCGGATATCCTAATGGTCTTTAATAGGCCCTGATATCCCAATGGTCTTTAATAGGCCCGGATATCCCAATGGTCTTTAATAGGCCCTGATATCCTAATGGTCTTTAATAGGCCCTGATATTCCAAAGGTCTTTAATAGGCCCTGATATCCCAATGGTCTTTAATAGGCCCTGATATCCTAATGGTCTTTAATAGGCCCTGATATCCCAATGGTCTTTAATAGGCCCTGATATCCTAATGGTCTTTAATAGGCCCGGATATCCCAATGGTCTTTAATAGGCCCGGATATCCCAATGGTCTTTAATAGGCCCTGATATCCCAATGGTCTTTAATAGGCCCGGATATCCCTATGGTCTTTAATAGGCCCTGATATCCCAATGGTCTTTAATAGGCCCGGATATCCCTATGGTCTTTAATAGGCCCTGATATCCCAATGGTCTTTAATAGGCCCGGATCCTAATGTCACTAATGTTCTTTAACCTCTACTTCATCACCATCCCGGATCCGGGAGCATCCTCATCAGTAAAAAGCTGACTAGCATAGCCTTGCATAGCGCCACAAGTAAATACTAGCATATAAATATCATGAAATCACAAGTCCAATACAGCAAATGAAAGATACACATCTTGTGAATCCAGCCATCATTTCCGATTTTTAAAATGTTTTACAGCGAAAACACAATATGTATTTCTATTAGCTAACCACAATAGCAAAAGACTCAACCGCATATTTTCACCATTTTTTTACCGCATAGGTAGCTATCACAAAACCGACCAAATAGAGATGTATATCCATAGATTTCAAGCAATTGAATAGGAAGGCCCTGGAACAGAGCCTCGATTTCAGATTTTTCACTTCCTGTCAAGAAGTTTGCTGCAAAATGAGTTCTGTTTTACTCACAGATATAATTCCAACGGTTTTAGAAACTTGAGCGTGTTTTCTATCCAATAGTAATAATAATATGCATATTGTACGATCTAGAATAGAGTATGAGGCAGTTTAATTTGGGCACGATTTTTTACAAAGTGGAAACAGCGCCCCCATATTGACAAGAATTAATTAAACAACCTGAGAGACTCTCACAACATCAGTTAGACTGCACACTGCCCTGTATACAACTTATTTTTGTACTTCTTATTTCTCGTAGGATGTTTCTTCTTATTGGTTGTACTTCTTGTTATATTGAATACGGCACTGTAGGGTAGGACTTGCAAGTCAAGCATGCTCTGTCTGGCACCTGCTCTGTCTGGCACCTGCTCTGTCTGGCACCTGCTCTATCTGGCCCCTGCTCTGTCTGGCACCTGCTCTGTCTGGCACCTGCTCTGTCTGGCACCTGCTCTGTCTGGCACCTGCTCTGTCTGGCACCTGCTCTGTCTGGCCCCTGCTCTGTCTGGCACCGGCTCTGTCTGGCCCCTGCTCTGTCTGGCACCTGCAGCGGTGACCCTCTGTGGCAGACTGCCTAGAGGGATTCATACAATCATACTGTCGGTTCAGTCCATGCCAGAGCTGAGGTTGATTCAGGATAATTGTAATAGGATTTACAGTATATGTTTAGTACGGATCGATGATAGAGGTTACTGATTCTCTGGCCCTCAGGAAGAATGGGACGATAATCTGATTGTTGTAAATCTGCTTTATGAAGCTGTATTTATGTTGGTCTGTCTTTATGAAGCTGTCTATATGTTGGTATGTCTTTATGAAGCTGTATTTATGTTGGTCTGTCTTTATGAAGCTGTCTATATGTTGGTCTGTCTTTATGAAGCTGTATTTATGTTGGTCTGTCTTTATGAAGCTGTATTTATGTTGGTCTGTCTTTATGAAGCTGTCTATATGTTGGTCTGTCTTTATGAAGCTGTCTATATGTTGGTCTGTCTTTATGAAGCTGTCTATATGTTGGTCTGTCTTTATGAAGCTGTATTTATGTTGGTCTGTCTTTATGAAGCTGTCTATATGTTGGTCTGTCTTTATGAAGCTGTATTTATGTTGGTCTGTCTTTATGAAGCTGTATTTATGTTGGTCTGTCTTTATGAAGCTGTCTATATGTTGGTCTGTCTTTATGAAGCTGTCTATATGTTGGTCTGTCTTTATGAAGCTGTCTTTATGTTGGTCTGTCTTTATGAAGCTGTCTATATGTTGGTCTGTCTTTATGAAGCTGTCTTTATGTTGGTCTGTCTTTATGAAGCTGTCTATATGTTGGTCTGTCTTTATGAAGCTGTCTTTATGTTGGTCTGTCTTTATGAAGCTGTCTATATGTTGGTCTGTCTTTATGAAGCTGTCTTTATGTTGGTCTGTCTTTATGAAGCTGTCTATATGTTGGTCTGTCTTTATGAAGCTGTCTTTATGTTGGTATGTCTTTATGAAGCTGTCTATATGTTGGTATGTCTTTATGAAGCTGTCTATATGTTGGTATGTCTTTATGAAGCTGTCTATATGTTGGTCTGTCTTTATGAAGCTGTCTTTATGTTGGTATGTCTTTATGAAGCTGTCTTTATGTTGATCTGTCTTTATGAAGCTGTCTATATGTTGGTCTGTCTTTATGAATCTGTCTATATGTTGGTCTGTACATTCGGTGAAGCCTTATGCAGACGGTAACATAACATCATGTTTAAGGAACAGCATGGCTGAGTCAATGGTGTCATGGAATAACAGACGGACACACACACTATGTAGTACTCAGAGAGAGAGTGAAGTGAAGAGAGGAAGGACACACAGGAAGGAGAGGGACTCTCTCGTTCTCTCTCCTCTCTCTCTCTCTCGTTCTCTCCTCTCTCTCTCTCTCTCTCTCTCTCTCTCTCTCTGTGTCTCTCTCTCTCTCTCTGTCTCTCTCTCTCTCTGTGTCTCTCTCTCTCTTTCTCTCTGTGTTTGTCTCTGTCTCTCTCTCTCTCTCTGTGTCTCTCTGTCTGTGTGTCTCTCTGTCTCTGTCTCTCTCTCTCTCTCTCTCTCTCTCTCTGTGTCTCTCTCTCTCTGTGTCTCTCTCTCTCTCTCTCTTTCTCTATGTGTTTGTCTCTGTCTCTCTCGCTCTGTGTGTCTCTCTGTCTGTGTGTCTCTCTGTCTCTCTCTCTCTATGTGTTTGTCTCTGTCTCTCTCTCTCTGTGTGTCTCTCTGTCTGTGTGTCTCTCTGTCTCTCTCTCTCTCTGTGT
>NC_074689.1:37884426-37966926 GCF_029448725.1 Salvelinus fontinalis
ATTTACAAAAAAAACTGAGCAAACTAGAATGCTATTTGGCCCTAAACAGAGAGTACACAGTGGCAGAATACCTGACCACCGTGACTGACCCAAACTTAAGGAAATCTTTGGCTATGTACAGACTCAGTAAGCATAGCCTTGCTATTGAGAAATGCCGCCGTAGGCAGACCTGGCTCTCAAGAGAAGACAGGCTATGTGCACAATGCCCACAAAATGAGGTGGAAACTGAGCTGCACTTCCTAACCTCCTGCCAAATGTATGACCATATTAGAGACACATATTTCCCTCAGATTACACAGACCCACAAAGAATTCGAAAACAAACCCGATTTTGATAAACTCTCATATCCATTTGGGGAAATACCATAGTGTGCCATCACAGCAGCAAGATGAGTGACCTGTTGCCACAAGGGCAACCCGTGAAGAACAAACACCATTGTAAATACAACCCATATTTATGTTTATTTATCTTCCCTTTTGTACTTTAACTATTTGCACATAATACGACATTTTAAATGTCTTCATTCTTTTGGAACTTTTGTGAGTGTAATGTTAACTGTTAATTTTTATTGTTTATTTCACTTTTGTTTATTATCTCCTTCACTTGCTTTGGCAATGTGTTTCCCATGTCAGTAAAGCCCTTAAATTGAATGTAATTGAAATTGAGAGGATAAAGAGAGACAGAAAGAGAGATAGAGACAGAGAGAGCGAGAGAGAGAGAGAGAGAGAGAGAGAGAGGAGAGAGAACGAGAGAGTCCATCTCCTTCCTGTGTGTCCTTCCTCTCTTCACTGTCTTTAAAAAACACAACACATCAGGAAGAGAGAGGCAGTGGGTGAAAGTAACATTGTCAGTGGTGTGGGCTCGGGACGGGAATGAACGCAATGTGTGAACGAACTGTGGCGCTTAAAGTTCATGAATATTAATGCTTACATTGCAGCAACTGACCGACCTACAGCACGTTCGGTTTTTATTCCATCTTCCGTCTGCCGGATTTAGAAGTGCTGCCTGCCTTTCTGCCTGTCTCACACACACACAGAGAAATACACACAAAGACAAAAACACACACAGAGAGAAATACACACACAAAGAGAAATACACACACAGAGAGAAATACACACAAAGATAAATTTACACACACACAGATAAATACACACAAAGAGAAATACACACACAGAGAAATACACACAAAGAGAAATACACACAGAGAGAGAAATACACACAAAGAGAAATACACACACAGAGAAATACACACAAAGAGAAATACACACACAGAGATAAATACACACAAAGATAAATTTACACACACACAGATAAATACACACAAAGAGAAATACACACACACAGATAAATACACACAAAGAGAAATACACACACAGAGAGAAATACACACAGAGAAATACACACACAGAGAAATACACACAAAGAAAAATACACACACAGCTTCCTAATGGATGGAGTAGGAGTCAGGATCATCCTGTCTCTCAGGGTTTAGTGGTTAGAGAGAGAGGGAGATGGAGAGAGAGAGAGAGAGAGAGAGAGAGGGGGAGAGAGGGAGATGAAGAGAGGGAGATGGAGATGGAGGGAGAGAGAGAGAGGGGGAGAGGGAGATGGAGAGAGGGAGATGGAGAGAGAGAGATGGAGGGAGAGGGGGAGAGGGAGATGGAGATGGAGAGAGGAAGATGGAGGGAGAGGGAGAGAGGGAGATGGAGGGAGAGGGAGAGGGAGAGATGGAGATGGAGGGAGAGGGGGAGAGGGAGATGAAGAGATGGAGATGGAGGGAGAGGGAGAGAGAGAGATGGAGATGGAGGGAGAGGGAGATGAAGAGATGGAGGGAGATGAAGAGGTGGAGGGAGAGGGAGATGAAGAGATGGAGGGAGAGGGAGAGAGTCTCTCCACAAGGTTGTTCGTTCTAAGACTAGAGAACATGCAGTAAGATACATCAGCTGCCAGTTGTGGTTTTGTGTTGTGTATGTCTTGGATGTAGCTCACTATATAATGTTGTTGTCTCGTAAAGGACATCTCATGTCCATGGGGTTACCTCTACAGTGTGTTGTTCTTGAAGGGCCATGTCAGATATACACTACCGTTCCACAACGTAACATTGGAACACAGGAGAGTGATGGTTGCTGATAATGGGCCTCTGTACAGCTATGTAGATATTTCATAGAAAATCTGCCGTTTCCAGCTACAACAGTCATTTACAACATTAACAATGTCTACACTGTGTTTCCGATCAATTTGATTGAAATCTTTTTTTTAAAGTTTTTCTTTCAAAAACAAGGACATTTTTAAGTGACCTCAAACTTTTGAACGGTAGTGTAGGTCTATATTTAGGTTCCATTCAGTAGGTCTATATTTAGGTTCCATTCAGTAGGTCTATATTTCTGCTCCATTCAGTAGGTCTATATTTAGGTTCCATTCAGTAGGTCTATATTTAGGTTCCATTCAGTAGGTCTATATTTAGGTTCCATTCAGTAGGTCTATATTTAGGCTCCATTCAGTGGGTCTATATTTAGGTTCCATTCAGTAGGTCTATATTTAGGTTCCATTCAGTAGGTCTATATTTAGGTTCCATTCAGTAGGACTATATTTAGGTTCCATTCAGTAGGTCTATATTTAGGTTCCATTCAGTAGGTCTATATTTAGGCTCCATTCAGTAGGTCTATATTTAGGTTCCATTCAGTAGGTCTATATTTCTGCTCCATTCAGTAGGTCTATATTTAGGTTCCATTCAGTAGGTCTATATTTAGGTTCCATTCAGTAGGTCTATATTTCTGCTCCATTCAGTAGGTCTATATTTAGGTTCCATTCAGTAGATCTATATTTAGGTTCCATTCAGTAGGTCTATATTTAGGTTCCATTCAGTAGGTCTATATTTAGGTTCCATTCAGTAGGTCTATATTTAGGCTCCATTCAGTAGGTCTAAATTTAGGTTCCATTCAGTAGGTCTATATTTAGGTTCCATTTAGCAGGTCTATATTTAGGCTCCATTCAGTAGGTCTATATTTAGGCTCCATTCAGTAGGTCTATAT
This sequence comes from Salvelinus fontinalis, assembly GCF_029448725.1. NCBI lineage: Eukaryota > Metazoa > Chordata > Actinopteri > Salmoniformes > Salmonidae > Salvelinus > Salvelinus fontinalis. The sequence goes on from NC_074689.1 coordinate 37,887,459, forward strand.
TTAGGCTCCATTCAGTAGGTCTATATTTAGGTTCCATTCAGTAGGTCTATATTTATGCTCCATTCAGTAGGTCTATATTTAGGTTCCATTCAGTAGGTCTATATTTAGGTTCCATTCAGTAGGTCTATATTTAGGTTCCATTCAGTAGGTCTATATTTAGGTTACATTCAGTAGGTCTATATTTAGGTTCCATTCAGTAGGTCTATATTTAGGCTCCATTCAGTTGGTCTATATTTAGGTTCCATTCCGTAGGTCTATATTTAGGTTCCATTCAGTAGGTCTATATTTAGGTTCCATTCAGTAGGTCTATATTTAGGTTCCATTCAGTAGGTCTATATTTAGGTTCCATTCAGTAGGTCTATATTTAGGTTCCATTCAGTAGGTCTATATTTAGGTTCCATTCAGTAGGTCCATATTTAGGTTCCATTCAGTAGGTCTATATTTAGGTTCCATTCAGTAGGTCTATATTTAGGTTCCATTCAGTAGGTCTATATTTAGTCTCCATTCAGTAGGTCTATATTTAGGTTCCATTCAGTAGGTCTATATTTAGGTTCCATTCAGTAGGTCTATATTTAGGCTCCATTCAGTAGGTCTATATTTAGGTTCCATTCAGTAGGTCTATATTTAGGCTCCATTCAGTAGGTCTATATTTAGGTTCCATTCAGTAGGTCTATATTTAGGTTCCATTCAGTAGGTCTATATTTAGGCTCCATTCAGTAGGTCTATATTTAGGTTCCATTCAGTAGGTCTATATTTAGGTTCCATTCAGTAGGTCTATATTTAGGTTCCATTCAGTAGGTCTATATTTAGGTTCCATTCAGTAGGTCTATATTTAGGTTCCATTCAGTAGGTCTATATTTAGGTTCCATTCAGTAGGTCTATATGTAGGTTCCATTCAGTAGGTCTATATTTAGGTTCCATTCAGTAGGTCTATATTTAGGTTCCATTCAGTAGGTCTATCTTTAGGTTCCATTCAGTAGGTCTATATTTAGGTTCCATTCAGTAGGTCTATATTTAGGTTCCATTCAGTAGGTCTATACGTTGTGGGTGGTACTACATGGTGCTATGTTGTGGGTGGTTCTACATGGTGCTGTGTTGTGGGTGGTACTACATGGTGCTGTGTTGTGGGTGGTACTACATGGTGATGTGTTGTGGGTGGTACTACATGGTGATGTGTTGTGGGTGGTACTACATGGTGCTGTGTTGTGGGTGGTACAACATGGTGATGTGTTGTGGGTGGTACTACATGGTGCTGTGTTGTGGGTGGTACTACATGGTGCTGTGTTGTGGGTGGTACTACATGGTGCTGTGTTGTGGGTGGTACTACATGGTGCTGTGTTGTGGGTGGTACTACATGGTGCTGTGTTGTGGGTGGTACTACATGGTGCTGTGTTGTGGGTGGGTGGGTGGTACTACATGGTGATGTGTTGTGGGTGGTACTACATGGTGCTGTGTTGTGGGTGGTACTACATGGTGATGTGTTGTGGGTGGTACTACATGGTGTTGTGTTGTGGGTGGTACTACATGGTCCTGTGTTGTGGGTGGTACTACATGGTGTTGTGGGTGGTACTACATGGTGCTGTGTTGTGGGTGGTACTACATGGTGTTGTGGGTGGTTGGGTGGTACTACATGGTGTTGTGTTGTGGGTGGTACTACATGGTGCTGTGTTGTGGGTGGTACTACATGGTGCTGTGTTGTGGGTGGTACTACATGGTGCTGTGTTGTGGGTGGTACTACATGGTGCTGTGTTGTGGGTGGTACTACATGGTGCTGTGTTGTGGGTGGTACTACATGGTGATGTGTTGTGGGTGGTACTACATGGTGCTGTGCTGTGGGTGGTACTACATGGTGCTGTGGGTGGGTGGTACTACATGGTGCTGTGTTGTGGGTGGTACTACATGGTGTTGTGTTGTGGGTGGTACTACATGGTGCTGTGCTGTGGGTGGTACTACATGGTGCTGTGTTGTGGGTGGTACTACATGGTGCTGTGTTGTGGGTGGTACTACATGGTGATGTGTTGTGGGTGGTATTACATGGTGTTGTGTTGTGGGTGGTACTACATGGTGATGTGTTGTGGGTGGTACTACATGGTGCTGTGGGTGGGTGGTACTACATGGTGATGTGTTGTGGGTGGTACTACATGGTGTTGTGTTGTGGGTGGTACTACATGGTGCTGTGTTGTGGGTGGTACTACATGGTGATGTGTTGTGGGTGGTACTACATGGTGCTGTGTTGTGGGTGGTACTACATGGTGCTGTGTTGTGGGTGGTACTACATGGTGCTGTGTTGTGGGTGTTACTACATGGTGCTGTGTTGTGGGTGGTACAACATGGTGATGTGTTGTGGGTGGTACTACATGGTGCTGTGTTGTGGGTGGTACTACATGGTGATGTGTTGTGGGTGGTACTACATGGTGCTGTGTTGTGGGTGGTACTACATGGTGCTGTGTTGTGGGTGGTACTACATGGTGATGTGTTGTGGGTGGTACTACATGTTGTATCCGTCTGAGGGTCTGATTTAAGAATCAGAGGTCATGTTGTTCCATTGCAGTGAGGCAAACGTCTCCCTCTCTTTTCTCCTCTCTCCCTCTCTCTCTCCCTCACTCTCTCCCTCTCTCTCTCCCTCTCTCTCTCCCTCTCTTTTCTCCTCTCTCCCTCTCTCCCTCCCTCTATTGTCTCCTCTCCCTCTCACTCTCTCTGTCTCTCTCCCCCTCTCTGTTCTCCTCTCTCCCTTTCTCCCTCCCTTTCTTTTCTTTCTTTTCTCCTCTCTCTCTCTTTCTCTCCTCTCTCCCCCTCTCTCTCCCCCTCTCCCCTTCTATTTTCTCCTCTCTGTTCTCCTCTCTACCTATCTCTCTCCCTCCCTCTATATCTCCCACTCTTGTCTCCTTTCTCCCTTTCTCTCTCCCCCTCTTTTCTCCTCTCTCTCCCTCTCTCTCTCTCTCTTTCTCTCTCTCTCTCTCTCTCTCTCTATTTTTTCCTTTCTCCCTCTCTTTTCCCCTTCCTTCTCCTCTCGCCTCCCAGATAAAGGACACAGATAAAGGACATAGTTTAATCAGCGCTGATATAAAACCCCTCTCTCTTTCTCTGTCTCATCCATTCCCTCACTCACACAGACATCTGTGTCATAAACGTCATAGATAGGCTAGAGGCCTACTGATTGGCTAGAAGGCTGACAGGGGAGCAATAACAACAAGGACAGAGAGAGAGAGAGAGAGAGAGGATGAGGCAAAGTGAAAGAGAGTAGAGCAAGAGAGAAAGAAAGCGAGAGAGACAGATCCCATTAGGTCTAATCATGTCATTTTCCCCCAATTTTCCGCACCCTGGTCTCCGCTCTGACAGAGAGCTGTTCTACACTGCTGTGACTTTCCACCAAGCCGGAATATTCCGGATCAAACACTTAGGACAAATATTAATTTTGGGGGGAGTCTCCACAGAAATGAGATGAGATAAACCTTCACATACAAAACCTTAAGAACACCTTCCTAATATTGAGTTCCACCCCTCCCCCCTTTTGCCCTCAGACCAGCCTTAATTTTTTGGGGCACTGTCTATAGAAGGTCTCGAAAGCATTGCACAAAGATGCTGGCCCATGTTGACTCCAACGCTTCCCACAGTTGTGTCAAGTTGGTTGGATGTCCTTTGGGTGGTGGATCAGTCTTGATACGCACAGGAAACTGTCGAGTGTGAAAAACCCAGCAGCGTTGCAGTTCTTGACACAAACCGGTGTGCCTGGCACCTACTACCATACCCCGTTCAAAGGCACTTCAATATTTTGTCTTGCCCATTCACCCTCTGAATGGCACACATACACAATCCATAAATCAGTGGGCTCAAGGATTAAAAATCCTCCCCTTCATCTACACTGATTGAAGTGGATTTAACAAGTGACATCAATAAGGGATCACATCTTTCACCTGGTCAGATTATGTCATGGAAAGAGCAGGTGTTCTTAATGTTTTGTATAGTGTGTATAGCTACAGTGTATAGCTTTAGCCTACCATGGCCGTTGATATGGCCAATAGTGACTTTTCCACTTGAAAGGTAAACAAACAGGCAGACATAGCCTGTCATACAAGCGGATTCAGCACCACGGACAGCGATCAAAATGTCATCTTTTTTATTTTATTAGTAAATGATAAACAAAAAACAATAAGCAGTGTTTTTATATAACTTGATGTTGCTATACTGTACAGGCTTCCTACAGTCCCTGACGCCTTTCATGCAGTGGGCATCGCGTATAATGAGTCCAAACATTTCACCGAAACTGAACCAATAATGATGTCCAATATAAATACAAAGCGAAATAGCTGTCGGCTGTTTTGCTGCTCGTGATATTTAAAATGAAACAGTTGGCTATAGTGTGGTATTGTAAAGTTCTGTATTTATTTTCTTAGTCAACCCTGGGTTCTGTTTCTTTGTGTTCTTGAACGTAGCCCTGTTTCTTCTTTGTGTTCTGGAACGTAGCCCTGTTTCTTTGTGTTCTTGAACGTAGCCCTGTTTCTTTGTGTTCTGGAACGTAGCCCTGTTTCTTCTTTGTGTTCTGGAACGTAGCCCTGTTTCTTTGTGTTCTTGAACGTAGCCCTGTTTCTTTGTGTTCTGGAACGTAGCCCTGTTTCTTCTTTGTGTTCTGGAACGTAGCCCTGTTTCTTTGTGTTCTGGAACGTAGCCCTGTTTCTTTGTGTTCTGGAACGTAGCCCTGTTTCTTTGTGTTCTTGAACGTAGCCCTGTTTCTTCTTTGTGTTCTGGAACGTAGCCCTGTTTCTTTGTGTTCTTGAACGTAGCCTTGTTTCTTTGTGTTCTTGAACGTAGCCCTGTTTCTTCTTTGTGTTCTTGAACGTAGCCCTGTTTCTTCTTTGTGTTCTGGAACGTAGCCCTGTTTCTTTGTGTTCTTGAACGTAGCCCTGTTTCTTTGTGTTCTTGAACGTAGCCCTGTTTCTTCTTTGTGTTCTGGAACGTAGCCCTGTTTCTTTGTGTTCTGGAACGTAGCCCTGTTTCTTTGTGTTCTGGAACGTAGCCTTGTTTCTTTGTGTTCTGGAACGTAGCCCTGTTTCTTTGTGTTCTTGAACGTAGCCCTGTTTCTTTGTGTTCTTGAACGTAGCCCTGTTTCTTCTTTGTGTTCTGGAACGTAGCCCTGTTTCTTTGTGTTCTTGAACGTAGCCCTGTTTCTTTGTGTTCTTGAACGTAGCCCTGTTTCTTTGTGTTCTTGAACGTAGCCCTGTTTCTTCTTTGTGTTCTGGAACGTTGCCCTGTTTCTTTGTGTTCTGTAACGTAGCCCTGTTTCTTTGTGTTCTGGAATGTAGGCCTGTTTCTTTGTGTTCTGGAACGTAGCCCTGTCTTTCATTTTTGTTTATTGTTTTCACCTGTTAGTTACTCACCTGGTCTCATCAGCTCCTTATTTAGTTCAGTTCATTCTGTTTGTGCTTTTGTGAGGTATTGTTCGTCTTGACTCTACTAAGCCTTTTCCTAGCTCGTTTGTGAGAACCAGTTATAGCCCTCGGTCCTAGTTCTGATTCACCTGCCTGTTTGCCTACCTGTGTATGACCATTACCTGTGACCACGATTCCTGCCTTCTGTGAAGGTGAAATAAACACCTTCTGCGCTCTGGGTGTGAATCTACACCTTGTTCTCCCTGAGTATTCATTACAGGAAAAGGGAATGGATTCAGCGACGCCTAACCCAGCATGGAGGAAATCTGCCATCTTCCCCGCCAGCTTATCCCTACCCCTCCGATACCAGGTATCGTAACCCATAGCCCTCCTTCGTTCATATCCATGCCTGGAAAATATGACGGTTCACCTGGGCAATGTCAGGGATTTCTGATGCGATGCAGCAAATACATTGAGCACAACCCCACTAACTTCTCCACAGACAAGAGCAGAGTGGATGTTGTTGTGTCTCTACTCACAGGCAAAGCCCTGGATTGGGCCACCGCCAGATGGACTGCCAGCAGCACAGAACTCGGATCCGAGACCCGTTTCCACACCCTCTTCAAAGAGGTATTCGATCAAACTCCTTCCGGTCGCCCTGGTAGGAGACCTCCTCATAGAACTTCAACAAGGACGCAATTCAGCTGCCGAGTATGCCCTGCAGGGAGTGGATGGAATGAGGCTGCTTTACTTCCTGTCTACTGAATAGGGCTCAACAGGGAACTTCAGGTGGAGCTGGCCTGTAGAGGTGACCTTCAGGATTTAAATCAATAAATTCGTATGTCCATCTCCATCGACCACCTCATCGCCGACCGCCGAAGAACTCTGCCACCCAGGAACCCGAAACCTTCTCTTTCCATGATTCTGTCATCCCGTCCGAGTCTCCCAGAGCCCATGCAGTTGGGGACATGCTCCTCTCCCATGTATCGAGCGTCAAAGGCGGCTCCAAGAAGGCCTCTGCCTATACTGTGGCGGGAAAGATCATCTACTCAGCCATTGCCCTGTTCGCCCCCATGGAGATATGAGAAGGATCCCTCCGCTGCCATGCTGGTAGGTGTGTCCTTATTTCTAAATATCTCTCAGAAGCAATTCTCCATCACAGTATTGATAACCGTGAAGGGGGTTACTAAGTACGTAGACGGTTTGATAGATTCGGGAGCATCAGGTAATGTTATATATCACCAGCTAGTACAAGAGCTTGACATTGATCTAACACCTGCCACCCTTCCCTTATTAAGGAATAACACCATGGACGGGCAGCCAATGGGCACAGGCTTCATCACGCACCTGACACAGAGAGTCACCCTCCAGATTGGAGTCTTCCACAATGAAACCATTCAACTCATGGAACTCTCATCCCCCCCAAACAGCCAGTCATACTCAGACACCGCTGGCTTTGTCGTCACCACCCTGCCATCTCGTGGCGACAAGGTGAACTACTGTCTTGGTCTTCTACCGGCTTCACCAGTTGTCTCAGCCTACCCTGCAGAGCCACCACCATTGAGGACTCTGCCTCGGCAGTGCCACCCACCATACCATCTGAATATGCCCAGTACAGCAATGTTTTCAGCTAAATCAAGGCCTCCACTCTGCCACCACATCGCCCAGGGGACTATGCTATTGACTTACTCCCTGGAGTGTCTCCACCGAAGGGCCGTGTTTACCCCCTATCTGCCTCATTTTCCGGGATAATGGAGAACTACATTGATGAAGCACTCAAACGGTTTCATTCGTCCATCTTCTTCCCTGGCTGCGTCCAGCTTCTTCTTCGTTGGAAAAAAGGATGGTGGTCTCCTTCCATATATTGTATTGAATACTTCCTGAATGACAAACCTTTTCCCTCTGATCCCAGCGACCCTTGAACAAGTGAGCCGCGCCAACATCTATACAAAACTCTACCTGTGAAGTGCATATAACCTTGTCTGTGTATGTGAAGGCGACGTATGGAAGACGGCCTTTATCACCGCATGAGGTCACTACGAATACCTGGTCATTCCCTACGGCCTTACGAACGCCCCCCCCCGCCGTCTTCCAATCCTTTATGAACAAGGTTTTCCAGGATATGATCAAGCGCTTTCTCATCGTCTACATTGATGACATCCTGATTTACTCCCTGAAGGAACACATACAGCATGTGCAAAAGTTTATTCAATGGCTCCTTGATCATAACCTTTTATGTGAAGACTGAAAAGAGCACCATCCATGTAAACTTCCTCTGTTTTGTACTGACACCTGGAGTCGGCGTGGATGAGAACAAAGTTACCGTCGTCAAACGCACCACCGTTAAAGAACTCCAACGTTTCATTGGGTTCTCCAACGTTTCATTGAGTTCTCCAACTACTATCGCCGGTTCATTCAGAACTTCAGTTCTACTGCCCGCTCCCCTCACTGCCCTTATCAGACAAAAGACCCGGACCCTTCAATGGACTGATACCGCCCTGACTGCTTTCAACAACTTGAAAACACCTCTTCACCTCAGCTCCTGTCCTTCACCAACCTGATCTGACCCTTCCTTTCATCCTGGAGATGGATGCCTCTGAAGAAGGAGTTGGAGCCATACTCTCTCAGTGGGTGGGAACACTTCTAGCTAGTAAGTTCTGGTGGTCCTCACTGGCATCTAAGGGATTATGTACTCTCCTGTCCAGTCTGCACCCAAACCAAAAGCCCTCATCACTTTCCGGGAAGCTTCAACCTTTGCCAATCCCTCATAGACCCTGGTCCCACATAGCTCACTTCATCACAGACCTTCCTGAATCCTCTGGTAACACCACCATACTTGTCATAGTAAACCGTTTTCCAAAAAAAGGTGTCTGGTTCCTCTTCCTCATTTACCTAACGCCATGAAATTGGCTGAGTGTACGTTCCAGCAGGTGTTCCGTTTGAATGGGATTCTGGAGGACATTGTTTCTGACCGCGGGCCCCAGTTTGTCTCCCGGGTGTGGCGAGCCTTCTGTGACCGACTGGGGGGTCGCCCTCAGCCTCTCCTCCGGGTACCATCCCCAGACCAACGGGCAGACGGAACGCCTGAACCAAGAAATAGGGAAGTACCTCTGCCAACAATGTGTTCTGCCTCTCCACACGACTGGAGGCGGTGTATGGCCTGAGCCGAATACGCTCAGAACTCACTCATGCATTCATCCCTCCGTTTCAGTGTGTACTTGGTTACCAACCCCCCCCCCCCCCCCCCCCATGTTTTCCCTGGGAAGCGGAGCCTGGTACCTTCCCAGCTGTCGACGACTTGTTTTGGCGTAACCATTTATTTTTTTATTTTTTATAGGGGATATTGCGGAAAGATTGTTGCTTCCATTAATATAATTGTTTGCTAATTATATATAAATACTTTTTATAGAATATACCTTTTATTATTCCCCAAACCCTACCACCCTTCCCCAATTGGAGTAAACTAATAAACACTTCTGCTTTTACCTTCAGTTTATTCACATTTTACAGACAGTCTATTTTACAGTACTAATATTTCGTTTTTTAGTCCTTTATTTCTGATGTCCATCAGTTCGATTTCTAACTGTCTAATTGTTCACACAATCACAACCTATATACATTTTACAGACCCCGTATGTTTTACATTGTTTATCTTGTTATTAGTCCCCCCTCCGATCTATCTCTTAACACCATCCATTTTGGATTTCTATTTGCCATATATTTGCTTCACAAAAGTACTGAACCTTTCTATTCTCATAGCTTCTACAGATTGTAAATTAAAGAAACATTTTTGCTAAAATAATATTATTGATTGACTGACTTTTCAAATCCCCCAGTATTGCTATCTGTAGCGTTAGTTTTAGGCAAATGTTGTAATTCTCCAGCCGTTCCTGGACCTGCGACCAAAAACGAGCTACATATGGACAGTACCAAAACAAATGATCTAATGACTCTGCCTCCTCACAGCAGAATCTGCAGAGCTGGGAATACTGTATTGCCCATATATATCACATTCTATTAGTTACAATAACAAAAAAAATCAACGTTTTGAATTCGGCGTTGTTTTGCGTGTCAATTCATAACCTATGTGCCATGGAGATTTGCGACGTACCCATTCCAACTATTTTGCAATTTATATGGCACAGCTGTCAATTTTTTGGGGGGTCCTGAAATTAAATTGTGATGTTTATCACAATTTTCTTTAATACAGGGCCGACAGACAAGTTCCTTACCTTTTCCCCCTTCAACTTGCCTCTTCCATTTCTGTGGTAATGCTGCAGTTAGTTGGTTGTAATTTTGGGTAGAGCAGACGTTTCCGTATCTCTGTGTTAGCTGCATGTGTGGCATAACTCCACCAGTCCTATTTATGATATCATTTACAAAAAATATTTTAAATTTAATCAATTAGAATATTTGAGTTAAACCACAATTTGTTGAATTATTTGTTCTGTCTTTCGAGGTGGATTAAACTGAAATTTGCAACCAACTTTCTAAGGCTTGTTTAAAAAATAACGATATTTTGGAGATTTTGTTTTCAAAATACCGAAAGTGAGCGGTTGTAACCTGAATAAAGGGGGAAAAGGCCATTCTTGAACATGGGATGAGACATTCCTACCAGTTTGGATTTAAGTATAACTTTTGTATGACTGATGCCTTTAGTGAGAGGTCTAATACTTTAATATTTAATCATTTCTGCCCTGTCTTGTTGTCTCATTCTCCATAGAGTTCAGTCCTCTGATTCTCCTGTCTTGTATATCTCACTAGGTCAGGATATTAAACCTCCTCCATGTATATCTCACTAGGTCAGGATATTAAACCTCCTCCATGTATATCTCACTAGGTCAGGATATTAAACCTCCATGTATATCTCACTAGGTCAGGGTATTAAACCTCCTCCATGTATATCTCACTAGGTCAGGATATTAAACCTCCATGTATATCTCACTAGGTCAGGATATTAAACCTCCATGTATATCTCACTAGGTCAGGATATTAAACCTCCTCCATGTATCTCTCACTAGGTAAGGATATTAAACCTCCTCCATGTATATCTCACTAGGTCAGGATATTAAACCTCCACCATGTATATCTCACTAGGTCAGGATATTAAACCTCCTCCATGTATATCTCACTAGGTCAGGATATTAAACCTCCTCCATGTATATCTCACGAGGTCAGGATATTAAACCTCCATTTATATCTCACTAGGTCAGGATATTAAACCTCCTCCATGTATATCTCACTAGGTCAGGATATTAAACCTCCTCCATGTATATCTCACTAGGTCAGGATATTAAACCTCCTCCATGTATCCACTAGGTCAGGATATTAAACCTCCTCCATGTATATCTCACTAGGTCAGGATATTAAACCTCCTCCATGTATATCTCACTAGGTCAGGATATTAAACCTCCATGTATATCTCACTAGGTCAGGGTATTAAACCTCCTCCATGTATATCTCACTAGGTCAGGATATTAAACCTCCATGTATATCTCACTAGGTCAGGATATTAAACCTCCATGTATATCTCACTAGGTCAGGATATTAAACCTCCTCCATGTATCTCTCACTAGGTAAGGATATTAAACCTCCTCCATGTATATCTCACTAGGTCAGGATATTAAACCTCCACCATGTATATCTCACTAGGTCAGGATATTAAACCTCCTCCATGTATATCTCACTAGGTCAGGATATTAAACCTCCTCCATGTATATCTCACTAGGTCAGGATATTAAACCTCCTCCATGTATATCTCACTAGGTCAGGATATTAAACCTCCTCCATGTATCCACTAGGTCAGGATATTAAACCTCCTCCATGTATATCTCACTAGGTCAGGATATTAAACCTCCTCCATGTATATCTCACTAGGTCAGGGTATTAAACCTCCTCCATGTATATCTCACTAGGTCAGGATATTAAACCTCCTCCATGTATATCTCACTAGGTCAGGATATTAAACCTCCTCCATGTATATCTCACTAGGTCAGGATATTTAAGCCTCCATATATCTACTAATTCCAATATATCCATGGCATTCATGATTTCCTTAAGTGCCTGAGGGTGATAGTTTGTAGTGTGATTTCCTTTCCGGTCCATAGAGGTATTTAAGACCGTATTAAAATCTCCCACTATAATAATAGAGTCTATTGTTGCTTGTAGAGTTGATAAACTCTTATATTTTCAAAGAAGCTTGGATCATCATTATTTGGACCGTATAGGTTAATGAGCCATATCTGTTTATTGTCCAATAACATATTTAAAATCCATCTACCTTGATCTGTTTGGACAATTTGCACATTTGTATCAAAAGGACTGTTAATCCAAGGTGGTTTAGCAGTTCAGACGTCTTTTTCCGTATTGTCGTGTCGTGTCCTGTATATATATATATTTACACCTTTTCTTCACATATCTTTTATTTATTTTATTATCCAAGAACTCAACTACAAAAGCTTTCCTTCTACTTTCCTGATGTAGAGGTGAATCCAGGCCCTGCAGTACCTGGCTCCACTCCTATTCCCCAGGCGCTCTCTTTTGATGACTTCTGTAACCGTAATAGCCTTGGCTTCATGCATGTTAACATTAGAAGCCTCCTCCCTAAGTTTGTTTTGTTCACTGCTTTAGCACACTCTACCAACCCGGATGTTTTAGCCGTGTCTGAATCCTGGCTTAGAAAGACCACCAAAAATTCAGACATTTTTATCCCCAATTACAATATTTTCAGACAAGATAGAACGGCCAAAGGGGGCGGTGTTGCAATCTACTGCAAAGACTGCCTGCAGAGTTCTGTTATACTATCCAGGTCTGTTCCCAAACAATTTGAACTTCTACTTTTAAAAATCCACCTCTCTAAAAACAAGTCTCTCACCGTTGCCGCTTGCTATAGACCACCCTCTGCCCCCAGCTGTGCTCTGGACACTATATGTGAACTGATTGCCCCCCCATCTATCTTCAGAGCTCGTGCTGCTAGGCGACCTAAATTTGAACATGCTCAACACCCCAGCCACCCTACAATCTAAGCTTGATGCCCTCAATCTCACACAAATTATCAATGAACCTACCAGGTACCACCCCAATTCCGTAAACACGGGTACCCTCATAGATATCATCCTAACAAACTTGCCCTCCAAATACACCTCTGCTGTTTTCAACCAAGATCTCAGCGATCACTGCCTCATTGCCTGCATCCGTAATGGGTCAGCGGTCAAACGACCTCCACTCATCACTGTCAAACGCTCCCTGAAACACTTCAGCGAGCAGGCCTTCCTAATCGACCTGGCCGGGGTATCCTGGAAGGATATTGATCTCATCCCGTCAGTAGAGGATGCCTGGTCATTTTTTTAAAATGCCTTCCTCACCATCTTGAATAAGCATGCCCCATTCAAGAAATTTAGAACCAGGAACAGATATAGCCCTTGGTTCTCTCCTGACCTGACTGCCCTTAACCAACAGAAAAACATCCTATGGCGTTCTGCATTAGCATCGAACAGCCCCCGTGATATGCAACTTTTCAGGGAAGCCAGAAACCAATATACACAGGCAGTTAGAACAGCCAAGGCTAGCTTTTTCAAGCAGAAATTTGCTTCCTGCAACACAAATTCAAAAAGTTCTGGGACACCGTAAAGTCCATGGAGAATAAGAACACCTCCTCCCAGCTTCCAACCGCTCTGAAGATAGGAAACACTGTCACCACCGACAAATCCACTATAATTGAGAATTTCAATAAGCATTTTTCTACGGCTGGCCATGCTTTCCACCTGGCTACCCCTACCCCGGACAACAGCACTGCCCTCCCCTCTGCTACTCGCCCAAGCCTTCCCCATTTCTCTTTCTCCCAAATACAGTCAGCTGATGTTCTTAATGAGCTGCAAAATCTGGACCCTTACAAATCAGCCGGGCTAGATAATCTGGACCCTTTCTTTCTAAAACTATCTGCTGAAATTGTTGCCACCCCTATTACTAGCCTCTTCAACCTCTCTTTCGTGTCGTCTGAGATCCCCAAAGATTGGAAAGCAGCTGCGGTTATCCCCCTCTTCAAAGGGGGGGACACCCTTGACCCTAACTGCTACAGACCTATATCTATCCTACCCTGCCTTTCTAAGGTCTTCGAAAGCCAAGTCAACAAACAGATTACCGACCATTTCGAATCACACCACACCTTCTCCGCTATGCAATCTGGTTTCAGAGCTGGTCATGGGTGCACCTCAGCCACGCTCAAGGTCATAAACGATATCGTAACCGCCATCGATAGGAAACAATACTGTGCAGCCGTATTCATTGACCTGGCCAAGGCTTTTGACTCTGTCAATCACCACATCCTCATTGGCAGACTCGACAGCCTTGGTTTCTCTAATGATTGCCTCGTCTGGTTCACCAACTACTTCTCTGATAGAGTTCAGTGTGTCAAATCGGAGGGTCTGTTGTCCGGGCCTCTGGCAGTCTCTATGGGGGTGCCACAGGGTTCAATTCTTGGACCGACTCTCTTCTCTGTTTACATCAATGATGTCGCTCTTGCTGCTGGTGATTCTCTGATCCACCTCTACGCAGACGACACTATTCTGTATACTTCTGGCCCTTCTTTTGACACTGTGTTAACAACCCTCCAGGCGAGCTTCAATGCCATACAACTCTCCTTCCGTGGCCTCCAACTGCTCTTAAATACAAGTAAAACCAAATGCATGCTCTTCAACCGATCGCTGCCTGCTCCTGCCCGCCTGTCCAACATCACTACTTTGGACGGCTCTGACTTAGAATATGTGGACAACTACAAATACCTAGGTGTCTGGTTAGACTGTAAACTCTCCTTCCAGACCCACATCAAACATCTCCAATCCAAAGTCAAATCTAGAATTGGCTTCCTATTCCGCAACAAAGCATCCTTTACTCATGCTGCCAAACATACCCTTGTAAAACTGACCATCCTACCAATCCTCGACTTCGGTGATGTCATTTACAAAATAGCCTCCAAAACCCTACTCAATAAATTGGATGCAGTCTATCACAGTGCCATCCGTTTTGTCACCAAAGCCCCATATACTACCCACCACTGCGACCTGTACACTCTCGTTGGCTGGCCCTCGCTTCATACTCGTCGCCAAACCCACTGGTTCCAGGTCATCTACAAGACCCTGCTAGGTAAAGTCCCCCCTTATCTCAGCTCGCTGGTCACCATAGCAGCACCTACCTGTAGCACGCGCTCCAGCAGGTATATCTCTCTAGTCACCCCCAAAACCAATTCTTCCTTTGGACGCCTCTCCTTCCAGTTCTCTGCTGCCAATGACTGGAACGAACTACAAAAATCTCTGAAACTGGAAACACCTATCTCCCTCACTAGCTTTAAGCACCAGCTGTCAGAGCAGCTCATAGATTACTGCACCTGTACATAACCCATCTACAATTTAGACCAAACAACTACCTCTTTACCTACTGTATTTATTTATTAATTTATTTTGCTCCTTTGCACCCCATTATTTCTGTCTCTACTTTGCACTTTCTTCCAATGCAAACCAACCATTCCAGTGTTTTTTTAGTTTTTATTTTACTTGCTGTGTTGTACTCACTTCGCCTCCATGGCCTTTTTATATTTTTATTTATTTATACATATATCTGTTTGCCTTCACCTCCCTTATCTCACCTCACTTGCTCACATTGTATATAGACTTATTTTTTTTTCACTGTATTATTGACTATATGTTTGTTTTTACTCCATGTGTAACTATGTGTTGTTGTATGTGTCGAACTGCTTTGCTTTATCTTGGCCAGGTCGCAATTGTAAATGAGAACGTGTTCTCAATTTGCCTACCTGGTTAAATAAAAAAATAAATAAAATAAAAAAACTTTTGAATTTCTTTGCCCATGGGAGACATTTCGCCCCCTAAGTCCCTTTTCCACAAAGCTTTATCTAAAATTGAATGAGTTTCCTGTAAACAATAGATATTATATTCATTCTCTTTTAGTCAGGTAAATACTGATCGTCTTTTCTTAGCTGCTAAGCCTTTACAATTATAACTGGCTAAACTTATTTCACCTCTTACCCTAATGAGACACACGTTTCAATTATATTTATGCAGCAAATCCAACGTATAACCCGAACGTCTAATGTGTTAGAGTCTCATCACGGACAATTTTAGCTAATTAGCAACTTTGCAACTACTTAGCATGTTGGCTAACCCTTCCCCTAACCCTAAACTGAACTTTTTAACCTAACTCCTAACCATATGTAACGGATGTGAAATGGCTAGCTAGTTAGCGGGTACGCGCTAGTAGCATTTCAATCAGTTACGTCACTTGCTCTGAGACTTTAAGTAGGGTTGCCCCTTGCTTTGCAAGGGCCGCGGCTTTTGTGGAGCGATGGGTAACGACCGTGCTTCGTGGGCGACCGTTGTCGATGTGTGCAGAGGGTCCCTGGTTCGCGCCCGTGTCGGGGCGAGGGGACGGTTTAAAGTTATACTGTTATATTGATGCTGTTGACCCGGATCACTGGTTGCTGCGGAAAAGGAGGAGGTTGAAAGGGGGGTGAGTGTAACGGATGTGAAATGGCTAGCTAGTTAGCGGGTACGCGCTAGTAGCATTTCAATCAGTTACGTCACTTGCTCTGAGACTTTAAGTAGGGTTGCCCCTTGCTTTGCAAGGGCCGTGGCTTTTGTGGAGCGATGGGTAACGCTGCTTCGTGGGTGACTGTTGTCGATGTGTGCAGAGGGTCCCTGGTTCGCGCCCGTGTCGGGGCGAGGGGACGGTTTAAAGTTATACTGTTACACATAACCTTAACCCCTAACTCTAACTCGTAGGGTAGCTAATGTTAGCATTAGCCATCTAGCTAACGTTAGCCAGAACAAATTGGAATTTGTAATATATCATATATTTTTGCAAGTTCATAACATATTGTAAGACTTGCAATTTCTAACATAGCATACAAAATGGATGATGGACATCCACACATTAATTTATATACCATATGAAACGTATCATATCATACTAAATGGAGTGTCTATGATTTACGTGTACTACTTTACGTCTACCCCTGAGTCCAGGTTGCTACAGAGACCTGAAAATAAACTTGTGAATACAAAACGATTAGAAAGAGTGAGGTGCCTGACTTTATCTCTCAGGGGCACTGGTCAACAGTAGTGCCCTATATAAAGAATAGGGTGCCATTTGGCATTTTAGAGTGAAGTGTGTACATTATGCAGGACGTGGCCTAAACACGACGACAGCGTTTGTCGACTCATCCACTAGTTCAGCTCCTTCGTAAATAAGCTAGTGAAACTGAGGGATGTTGGAGATATTACAAACATCCATCGACAAGTGTTTTGTCGTTCTTCACATGCAGTGACTCGCAAAGTATCTAAATGTCTCTCTCTCTCTCTCTGGAACTGAGCTGTGTCCGAGGACGCACACACAGCTATGTGAGAACACTGAAGACGCCTCACTGTAATTTCTGACATTATTACCTCACATCCTTCTATTCGCTCTTTTCTCCCCCAGTAGCGGCGTTAGAATCTGGACACATCGCTGAGTCGGAACCTTCCAGACCATAATGGCGCACCACGTGCAGCCACGGGGCTCTGCAGTTGCATTTTCTTGCGCTGGCGTGTTCATTCAACTGTTTCCACGTTGCAGTAATGAATGTAGTCCATAAATATCTCATGCCACCCTACGTTACACTCTCTATACTCTCCATAAAAATAACATTCACAAAACCAAACAAATATTGTCTGAATATAAGTTGAAGCTTGAAATAGACTGGGTCAGCACACAGGCCATAGTTCTCTATTTGAGAGGGTTACAGTCGCTATTTCACCAACACCAAGCTAGTCAATCAAGTTTATTTTATATAGCCCTTCGTACATCAGCTAATATCTCGAAGTGCTGTACAGAGACCCAGCCTAAAGCCCCAAACAGCTAGAATGCAGGTGTAGAAGCACGGTGGCTAGGAAAAACTCCCTAGAAAGGCCAAAACCTAGGAAGAAACCTAGAGAGGAACCAGGCTATGAGGGGTGGCCAGTCCTCTTCTGGCTGTGCCGGGTGGAGATTATAACAGAACTATGCCAAGATGTTCAAAAATGTTCATAAGTGACAAGCATGGTCAAATAATAATCATGAACAATTTTCAGTTGGCTTTTCATAGCCGATCATTAAGAGTTGAAAAACAACAGGTCTGGGACAGGTGGCGGTTCCATAACCGCAGGCAGAACAGCTGAAACCAGAACAGCAGCAAGGCCAGGCGGACTGGGGACAGCAAGGAGCCACCACGCCCGGCAGTCCCGACGTATGGTCCCAGGGCTCAGGTCCTCCGAGAGAAAGAAAGAGAGAAGGAGAAAATTAGAGAGAGACAAGATTTTCAAAATGTTCATAAATGACAAGCATGGTCAAATAATAATCAGGAATAAATCTCAGTTGGCTTTTCATAGCCGATCATTAAGAGTTGAAAACAGCAGGTCTGGGACAGGTAGGGGTTCCGTAACCGCAGGCAGAACAGTTGAAACTGGAATAGCAGCAAGGCCAGGCGGACTGGGGACAGCAAGGAGTCGTCATGCCCGGTAGTCCTGACGTATGGTCCTAGGGCTCAGGTTCTCAGAGAGAGAGAAAGAAAGAGAGAACGAGAGAATTAGAGAAAGCATACTTAAATTCACACAGGACACTGGATAAGACAGGAGAAGTACTCCAGGTATAACCAACTGACCCTAGCCCCCTGACACAAACTACTGCAGCATAAATACTGGAGGCTGAGACAGGAGGCTAGTGTAACCTAGAGACCAAGCTAGCGTAACCTAGAGACCAAGCTTGGGTAACCTAGAGACCAAGCTAGCGTAACCTAGAGACCAAGCTTGGGTAACCTAGAGACCAAGCTAGCGTAACCTAGAGACCAAGCTTGGGTAACCTAGAGACCAAGCTAGCGTAACCTAGAGACCAAGCTTGGGTAACCTAGAGACCAAGCTTGGGTAACCTAGAGACCAAGCTTGGGTAACCTAGAGACCAAGCTTGGGTAACCTAGAGACCAAGCTTGGGTAACCTAGAGACCAAGCTAGTGTAACCTAGAGACCAAGCTAGCGTAACCTAGAGACCAAGCTAGCGTAACCTAGAGACCTAGCTAGCGTAACCTAGAGACCAAGCTAGCGTAACCTAGAGACCAAGCTAGTGTAACCTAGAGACCAAGCTAGCATAACCTAGAGACCAAGCTAGCATAACCTAGAGACCAAGCTAGCGTAACCTAGAGACCAAGCCAGCGTAACCTAGAGACCAAGCTAGCGTAACCTAGAGACCAAGCCAGCGTAACCTAGAGACCAAGCTAGCGTAACCTAGAGACCAAGCCAGCGTAACCTAGAGACCAAGCTAGCGTAACCTAGAGACCAAGCCAGCGTAACCTAGAGACCAAGCTAGCGTAACCTAGAGACCAAGCCAGCGTAACCTAGAGACCAAGCTAGCGTAACCTAGAGACCAAGCTAGTGTAAGTCCAGGGATCTCTGTCTGCCTTGAACAAGCCTCTTTACAGTTCTTTAAGATTCAGAGGAGCATTTCATGGGACAGAACAATAGGCTGCAAACAACCTGAACTGTTGTTGGCTTCCATTGACATGCTGATTCAAAAACCAAGATGACCTTGTATGGCTCTACAAACACCAAGATGACCTTGTATGGCTCTACAAAAACCAAGATGACCTTCCATGGCTCTACAAACACCAAGATGACCTTGCATGGCTCTACAAACACCAAGATGACCTTGTATGGCTCTACAAACACCAAGATGACCTTGTATGGCTCTACAAAAACCAAGATGACCTTCCATGGCTCTACAAACACCAAGATGACCTTGCATGGCTCTACAAACACCAAGATGACCTTGTATGGCTCTACAAACACCAAGATGACCTTGTATGGCTCTACAAACACCAAGATGACCTTGTATGAGTCTACAAACACCAAGATTACCTTGTATGGCTCTACAAACACCAAGATGACCTTGCATGGCTCTACAAACACCAAGATGACCTTCCATGGCTCTACAAACACCAAGATTACCTTGTATGGCTCTACAAAAACCAAGATTACCTTGCATGGCTCTACAAAAACCAAGATTACCTTGCATGGCTCTACAAAAACCAAGATTACCTCGTATGGCTCTACAAGAGGACCTCTTCAAGCAAAGTGTTACATCTCTCAATGACTAAATATTCCTGCTGTAAATGTTATCCAGCAAAAGAGAGGCAGAGAGAGAGAAAGAGGAGGGAGGCAGAGAGAGAGAGAAAGAGGAGGGAGGCAGAGAGAGAGAGAAAGAGGAGGGAGGCAGAGAGAGAGAGAAAGAGGAGGGAGGCAGAGAGAGAGAGAGAAAGAGGAGGGAGAGAGAGATAAAGAGGAGGGAGGCAGAGAGAGAGAGAAAGAGGAGGCAGGCAGAGAGAGAAAGAAAGAGGAGGGATGCAGAGAGAGAGAGAAATAGGAGGGAGGCAGAGAGAGAGAGCGAGAGAGAGAGGATGGAGGCAGAGAGAGAGTGAAGGAGGAGGAGGGAGGCAGAGAGAGAGAGAGAGGGAAGGAGAGGCAGGCAGAGAGAGAACAAGAGGGGGAAGAATAGGAGTCAGAGAGAGGAAGAGTAGGAGACAGAGAAAGATGAGGAGGGAGGCAGAGAGAGAAATATGAGGGAGGCAGAGAGAGAAAGAAGGCAGGCAGATAGAGAGAGAAAGAGGAGGGATGCAGAGAGAGAAAGAGGAGGGAGGCAGATAGAGAAAGAGGAGGCAGGCAGAGAGAGAGAGAGATAGAGAAAGAGGAGGGATGCAGATAGAGAGAGAGAAAGAGGAGGGATGCAGAGAGAGAAAGAGGGAGGCAGATAGAGAAAGAGGAGGGATGCAGATAGAGAGAGAGGGAGGCAGATAGAGAAAGAGGAGGCAGGCAGGTAGAGAGAGAGAAAGAGAAAGAGGAGGGATGCAGAGAGAGCGAGAGATTATCTTTTCCTTTGGATTGAGATATGTGTTAGATAGAGGAAGAGCTTCTCTTTTCCTTTGGATTGAGATATATGTTAGATAGAGGAAGAGCTTCTCTTTTCTGTCATGCTTTCAGACCCCTTGACAAATGTATTCTAAAATTAATTAAATTGCTTTTTTCCCTCATCAATCGACACACAATACTCCATAATGACAATGCCAAAACAGTTTTTTTTTTCAAATGAAATAAGCCATTTACATAAGTATTCAGACCCTTTACTCAGTACTTTGTTGAAGCACCTTTGGCAGCGATTACAGCCTTGAGTCTTCTTGGGTATGACGCTACAAGCTTGGCACACCTGCATTTGGGGAGTTTCACCCATTCGTCTCTGCAGATCCTCTCAAGCTCTGTCAGGTTGGATGGGGAGCGTTGCTGCACAGCTATTTTTAGGTCTCTCCAGAGATGTTTGATCGGTTAAAAATTTCGGGCTCTGGCTGGGCCACTCAAGGACATTCAGAGACTTGTCCCGAAGCCACACCTGTATTCTCTTGGCTGTCTGCTTCGGGTCGTTGTCCTGTTGGAAAGTAAACCCTTGCCCCAGTCTGATGTCCTGAGCACTCTGGGGCAGATCTTCATCAAGGATCTCTCTGTACTTTGCTCCTTTCATCTTTCCCTTGATCCTGACTAGTTTCCCAGTTCCTGCCGCTGAAAAACATCCCCACAGCATGATGCTGCCACCACCATGCTTCACCGTAGGGATGGTGCCAGCTTTCCTACAGAAGTGACGCTTGGCACTCAGGCCAAAGAATTCAATCTTGGTTTCATCAGACCAGAGAATCTTGTTTCTCATGGTCTGAGTCTTTAGGTGCTTTTCGGGCAAACTTCAAGTGGGCTGTTGTGCATTTTACTGAATAGTGGCTTCAGTCTGGCCACTCTACCATAAAGGCCGGATTGGTGGAGTGCTGCAGAGATGGTTATCCTTCTGGAAGGTACTCCCATCTCCACAGAGGAACTCTGGAGCTCTATCAGAGTGACCATCGGGTTCTTTGTCACCTCTCTGACCAAGGCACTTCTCCTCCGATTGTTCAGTTTGGCCAGGCGGCCAGCTCTAGGAAGAGTCTTGGTGGTTCCAAACTTCTTCCATTTAAGAATGATGGAGGCCACTGTGTTCTTGGGGGCCTTCAATGCTGCAGAAATTTTTGGTAGCCTTCCCCAGATCTGTGCCTCAACACAATCATGTCCCGGAGCTCCACGGACAATTCCTTCGACCTCATGGTTTGGTGTTTGCTCTGACATGCACATCTCAAGGATGATCAATGGAAACAGGATGCACTTGAGCTCAATTTCAAGTCTCAAAGCGAAGTGTCTGAATACTTTTTTCGGGTTTTTTTTATGCTAAAAATGTCAAAAAGCCTGTTTTCACTTTGTCATTATGGGGTATTGTGTGTAGATTGATGAGGGAAAACAATTATTTAATCAGTTTTAGAAGAAGGCTGTTACGTAACAAAAAGTCAAGGGGTCTGAATACTTTCTGAATTTTTATTTAGAGATTTGATAGGAGTATGTTCCATAGCTATTGTTTGACATCTGTTATGTGTCGCAAATTGAAAAGATGTGACATCTTTTTCATTAGGTGACCTTGTCTTGGCAAGAACATTAATATTACGTTGAAGAGGAGATACTCCTGACATGGCTGAACTAGTACTGAGCTAGTACTGAGCTAGTACTGAGCTAGTACTGAGCTAGTACTAGCGAGATAGTACTGAACTAGTACTGAACTAGTACTGAGCTAGTACTGAGCTAGTACTGAGCTAGTACTGAGTACTAAACAAAAGGCGTCAGCATGCTTCAGTTCAGCCATGTCAGGAACCGAACGAGCGTGATCGCATACTCCCTTAAAAGCGGCAATAGTACCTTTTTTTTTCTTTCCATTTTGAGATGTCGTCACTTCTTCAATATATGTCGTCTCGTAGTTGTTGGTGATCAGGCCTGCCACTGCTGTATCGACGGCAAACTTAATGATGGTGTTGGAGTCGTGCCTGTCCTGTGCAGTCATGAGTGGACAGGGAGTACAGGAGGTGGGCTGAGCACGCACCCCTGGGGAGCTCCAGTGTTGAGGAATAGTGTGGCGGATGTGTTGTTACCTACCCTTACCACCTGGGGGCGCCATGTCAGGAAGTCTAGAATCCGGTTGCAGAGGAAGGTATTTAGTCCCAGTGTCCTTAGCTTGGTGATGAGCTTTGAGGGCACTATGGTGTTGAACGCTGAACTGTAGTCACTTAATAGCATTCTCACATACAGTGGGGAGAACAAGTATTTGATACACTGACGATTTTGCAGGTTTTCCTACTTACATAGCATGTAGAGGTCTGTAATTTTTATCATAGGTACACTTCAACTGTGAGAGACGGAATCTAAAACAAAAATCCAGAAAATCTCATTGTATGATTTTTAAGTAATTAATTTGCATTTTATTGCATGATATTGCATGCTGCTGTTTCTCCTTCGTAACCTTTTACTGATGAGGTAGGTTACCAAAGTACCCAATTTTCATACTTGAGTAAAAGTAAAGATATCTTAATAAAAAATGACTTAAGTAAAAGTGAAAGTCACCCAGTAAAATACAACTTGAGTAGAAGTCTAAAAGTATTTGGTTTTAAATATCAAAACTAAAAGTATGAATAATTTAAAATTCCTTATATTATATTAAAACGGCCCAATTTTATTTTATTTTTATTTTTTACGGATAGCCACACTCCAACACTCAGACATCATTTAAAAACATTTCTGTTTACTGAGTCCACCAGATCCGATGCAGAAGGGATGACCAGGGATGTTCTCTTGATAAGTGTTTCGAATTGGACAATTTTTCTGTCCTGCTAAGCATTCAAAATGTATTGAGTACTATTCGGTATCAGGGAAAATATATGGAGTAAAAAAGTGTGGTGATTTGATTTGATTTGAAATAAACTTTGATTTGATTTGAAGCACAAGTTGTCAAAAAAATGTAAAAAGTAACATATGTTTTTACTTAAGTACTTTACACCACTGAGCCTGACCCTAGTGTTCAGTGGCACAGGGAAAGGGAAAGGGGGATACCTAGTCAGTTGTACAACAGAATGCCTTCAACTGAAATGTGTCTTCTTGCATTTAACCCAACCCCTCTGAATCAGAGGGTGCCTTAATCAACCCTTCACAGCTATGTGTTAGCAACCAGGTTGCCAGAGAACAGAGTCAGCTGACCTGATCAGCCAATTTCGATGAGACTCTCTTGTTCAGATATCGGTAAGTGGACTGGAGGCAGGGCCATGAAAGGAATAACGAATCCAGTAGCTTGTGTCATCCGTTTCGGGGAAAGTACCTGCGTAATTGTGCACCCAACTCACTCAGTGTCACGAATCCCGCTTCCTGAGTCTGGGGTTGCCTGTGTGTCTGTCCTGGAGTGTGTTTCAGGTGTCCTGGAACGCACCCTGTCTGGTTGCCGGGCGAATTAGCTCATTGGGAGATTGATGTTCACCCGCACCTGTTTTCCAATCAGTAATCTGCACACCTGTCCTGATCATCATCTCTACCCTTCATAAGCTCTGACCTGACTTCCATTCCCTGCCGGATCGTTAGCCATGAACAGTATGTTGTGCCTGAGTACCAGACTCCAGTTGGATAGTATTTGTTTTGTTGTTTTCATTTACGTATTGCTTGCCTTGAACTTACCTCCGTTTGTTTTGCCTTCAGTTACTCACCTGGATCATTCACTCCATTCCCGCCTGGTTGACAGAGGATTCTACTACTACATTGGATTCACCTATTTCTTCTCATCTATTCACCACCGCTGCCCGCTACGCCATCTGGATAGATCTATTTTTTCACATTTCATTGTAAATAAATACTCACCTTCTTCCTACGCTCCTTGTCCTGGTCTGCTTCTGGGTTCGATCTTGAAAGATCGTGACACTCAGTTACTTCGCTATATCACATTTGACGTTGTCCGTAAGCTTGAGTTCATTTGCACACAAAAAATCATATGATGGAAAGACCTGTTTGTTGTCCTTGTTAACGCAGACAAAGAAGAGCTCTAACTTCTTAATCATCGCTGTAATTCTGTCCCGCACATTGAATGTAGTTGCAGAGAGTCTCTGTAGTCCTAGATTCAGATTATTCAAGCGAGAAAAAAACATCACCCAGATAGAGGAACTCGTCATCATGCCAGCGGTCAAACAAGTGAAAATGATGGTCAGTAAAGAAAACTTTAAGCTCGTCGCTCAATTTTTTAAAAAACATGCCAATACTTTGCCCCTTGATAACCAGAGCACTGCTGTATGTTGTAAAAGCCTTACATGATCGCTGCCCATATCATTGCATAGTGCAGAAAATACACGAGAGTTCAGGGGCCTTGCTGTAATAAAGTTAACCATTTTCACTGCATTGTTCAAAACGTCTTTCAAGCTGTCAGGCATTCCTTTGGCAGCAAGAGCCTCTCGGTGGATGCTGCAGTTCTACCCAAGTGGCGTCGGGAGCAACTGCTTGCATGCGCGTCAGCACTCCGTTATGTCTCCCTGTCGTGGCTTTTGCGCCATCAGTACAGATATTAACATGAGCAGCAGCTACGTTTGGCTACATACGGACCGTTAGTGGAATTCCTGCGAGAGAGTAATGGGTTAATGTGATTGGATGTTAATTATTTGACTAGGCTACCTGTATTTGACATTGTGTTGTCATTTTTGCTGAACACTAGATGCTGAACACTAGATTATTTTATTTTTTGTCAGTGAAATGAGGCTACCCAGGCGAGGAAAAAAAACTCACCCAAATGTATAGGCCTCTTGGAAAATATAAAAAAATGTTTTAATGTGAATCACATTTGTATTTGGCGTACCTCCGACGGCATACCCCAGTTTGGGAATACCTGCTCTATGTCAACGGTGTCAAGATGGAATTTGTTTTCATGGTCTTGGCAACTGGACCTTTTTGTTTCACTGAGATTCACTGTCAGGGCCCAGGTCTGTCAGGGCCCAGGTCTGACAGAATCTGTGCAGAAGATCTAGGTGCCTCTGTAGGCCCTCCTTGGTTGGTGACAGAAGCACCAGACATTTGACTTCAGATTCTAGTAGGGTGAGGCCGGGTGCTGCAGACTGTTCTAGTGCCCTCGCCAATTTGTTTATATATATGTTGAAGAGGGTGGGGCTTAAGCTGCATCCCTGTCTCACCCCACGGCCCCGTGTAAAGAAATGTGTGTTTTTTGCACATTTTTTAATACGTGGTCTGTCATACTGTAATTCAGTAAAAAGGCAATTTGACATTTGCTCAGTACATTGTTTTCACTGATGAAATGTACGAGTCTGCTGTTAATGATAATGCAGAGGATTTTCCCAATTGACGCATATCCCACGCTAGTTATTGGAGTCAAATTTGTCTCCACTTTTGTGTATTGGGGTGATCAGTCCTTGGTTCCAAATATTGGGGAAGATGCCAGAGCTGAGGATGATGTTATAGAGTTGTAGTATAGCCAATTGGAATTTGTTGTCTGTATATTTTATAATTTCATTGAGGATACCATCAACAACACAGGCCTTTTTGGGTTGGAGGGTTTGTATTGAATGTCTCTCTCCCCCTGCCCTCCCTCCCTTCCTCTCTCTCTCGCTCTCTCTCGCTCTCCCTCCCTCTCTCTCTCCTCTCTCCCTTCCTGCCCTCCCTCTCCCTCGCTCTCCCTTCCTCTCTCTCTCCTCCCACTCTCTTTCTCTCGCCCTCCCTGCCCTCCCTCTCTCTCTCTCCCTGCCCTCCCTCTCTCTCTCTCCCCATGCCCTCCCTCTCTCCCCCTCCCTCTCTCTCCCCTTCCCCCCCTCTCTCTGTCGCTCTCTCTCCCCTTCCCCCCCTCTCTCTGTCCCTCTCTCTCCCCTTCCCCCCCTCTCTCTGTCCCTCTCTCTCCCCTTCCCCCCCTCTCTCTGTCCCTCTCTCTCCCCTTCCCCCCCTCTCTCTGTCCCTCTCTCTCCCCTTCCCCCCTCTCTCTGTCCCTCTCTCTCCCCTTCCTCCAGATCCTGGCCATCCTATCTATCCTGTTCATCATTCTCTCCACTATCGCCTTGTCCCTCAACACTCTACCAGAGCTCCAGGTGCTAGATGAGTTCGGCCAGGCCAACGACAACCCCCAGCTGGCCCATGTAGAAGCCATCTGCATCGCCTGGTTTACCATGGAGTACCTCCTCCGCTTCCTCTCCTCACCCAACAAATGGAAGTTCTTCAAAGGTAGATATATACACTAGCCTGGTTCCAGATCTATTTGGGCTTGTCAACTCATTATCATGTTTGATAGTACAAAACTGATCTGCGACCAGTTCATATAGGCCAGACGAGGCCAGACCTGCCTTTCAACTAAACTCTGATCCACTGCAGGGTGGATGATGATGATTTGATTTCATTGATCATATATTTGGTTTTATTTAACCCATTTCATTAATCATATATTATGTTTGCGTTTTAGTGAAAGGCCTAATTTAGTTGCAATTCAGCTGGTTGATGTCAGTTCATTATTGTAAAAGAGAATGTTCTCAATTATATTTCCTGCTAAAATAAAAGGCACAATAAATAAATGTTGCTGACACTTGTACAACGTCTTGTTAAAAAACATTTAAGAAAAACTATTGCTTCTTTCTCTCTCCCTCTGTCTCTCTCTCTCACTCTCTCACTCTCTCTCTCCCTCTCTCCCTCTCTCCCTCCCTCTCTCCATCTTTCTCTCTCTCCCTCTGTCTCTCTCTCTCTCTCCCTCTGTCTCTCTCTCTCTCTCTCACTCTCTCTCTCCCTCTCTCCATCTTTCTTTCTCTCTCTCCCTCCTTATTTATCTCTCCCCCTCTCTCTCCGTCTTTATCTCTCTCTCCTCTCTCTCTCTCTCTCTTTCTCTCTCTCTCTCTTTCTTTATCTCTCCCCCTCTCTCTCCGTCTTCATCTCTCCTCTCTCTCTCTTTCTCTCTCCACCTCCCTCCCTCTCTCCATCTTTCTCTCTCTCTCTTTCTTTCTCTCTCCCCTCTCTCTCCATCTTTCTCTCCCTCTCCTCTCTCTCTCCACCTCCCTCTCTCCATCTTTCTCTCTCTCTCTTTCAGTGCATGCTGGGAGTTTTTGGGAGTTTGAGTGTTTGGTGTCCTAACTTATTCTCCTTGGTCTCCTTGGTCTTTTCTTTCAATTTTTATTTTCTATGGTGGAGGGTTAATGCACTGTTATTTTAGTGGTACCCACTGTTTGTTTGTTTTTTCAAATTTAGGGTGTGAAGAGGACAGAGTTTTAGTTTCCTGGTGTTTGGAAGGTGTAGTGTGCGCGATGGCTTCTCAGCCTAGGAGACGGTGTCGTTACGGCATGAATTCAGGTGTGAGAATGGAGTTAAGGTGGAGGAGGTTCTGCTCGCGGTCGGTGAACAGGTAGGAGCTGAATTCATACATAACGCTTCCAGAATGAACAAAGCTGTGGTTGTGTTCATGAAAAGAGCTAAGTTGGTGGGTAGGCTCATTGCTAGTGGAATATTTGTAAGGGGTGTGTTGGTGCCAATTTCTCCTCTTTCAACTCATTCGACCAGGGTGGTAGTTGCAAATTTGCCTCTGTTTATTACGGATGATCAAATCAGGAAAGAGCTGAGTGGTTTTGGTAAGTCTGCTAGAGGTTTTCGTGTCGGCAGGTTTTCAGGCTGATGGCGTTAAACATGTTTTATTCGTTCCGGAGGCAAGTGTTCATGTTTCTGAATAATAATGAACAACAGTTAAATGAGCATTTTAAAATGAGGCCTGGGGAGGGGCTCTACGCAGGGTTTGCCAGCACAGATAGTCTAAGGTGTTTTGAGTGTGGGGATTTGGGGCGTAAGAGATTTGCGTGCCCACATAAAGGCCGTAGACAAGGTGAGGGTCCAAGCGCCAGTGGGGGAAATTGAGGTCAACGTGCAGGGGGCCATGAGACGCAGGCTGAGACTCGGCCAAGTCATGTTATAGATGGTGGTGTAGATAAGAATTGGTCTAGTCATGTTATAGATGGTGGTGTAGATGTGGCTGGGTCTAGTCAGGTTATAGATGGTAGTGTAGATGAGGCTGGGTCTAGTCAGGTTATAGATGGTGGTGTAGATGTGGCTGGGTCTAGTCATGTTATAGATGGTGTTGTAGATGAGGCTGGGTCTAGTCAGGTTATAGATGTTGTTGTAGATGATACTGGGTCTAGTCAGGTTATAGATGGTGTTGTAGATGAGGCTGGGTCTAGTCATGTTATAGATGGTGGTGTAGAAGAGGCTGGGTCTAGTCAGGTTATAGATGGTGGTGTAGATGAGGCTGGGTCTAGTCATGCTATAGATGGTGGTGTAGATGAGGCTGGGTCTAGTCAGGTTATAGATGGTGGTGTAGATGAGGCTGGGTCTAGTCAGGTTATAGATGGTGTTGTAGATGAGGCTGGGTCTAGTCAGGTTATAGATGGTGGTATACATGAGGCTGGGTCTAGTCAGGTTTTAGATGGTGATGTAGATGAGGCTGGGTCTAGTCAGGTTATAGATGGTGGTATAGATGAGGCTGGGTCTAGTCAGGTTATAGATGGTGGTGTATATGAGGCTGGGTCTAGTCAGGCTATAGATGGTGGTGTAGATGATACTGGGTCTAGTCAGGCTATAGATGGTGGATGAGGAGAGTACAGTGGGGAAGGGTAAGAGACCAGGGGAGGAGGAGGAGGGTGTCAAGCGGAGGAGGAAAAAGGGGGAGAAGAAAGGAGTAGGGAGGGGAGAGGCTGGGGTGGTAAAAGGCACCAAGGAACCTTTGCCTGGTGCTGGGTGGGAGGCCCTGACCAGACAGGAAGGGAAGGTGGTCAAGATGGGAGATGGAGATGAGGAGGAGGAAAGTCAGTTTGAGGAAGAGGATGATGAGGAGTCCTCCTCAATGGGTCCGGAGCTGCCAGCCAGTCAAGCAGAGGGGTCAACGTACACGGTGAGGGAACTGACAAGGTTCCTGAATGAGACCAAGGGGGAAAAGGTTCATCTTGAGGCTTTTTTTCTGATCCGAGAGAAAGTTTGTAAGATCAGTACAACATGCTATGAAAAATGAGGGGCATGGTGTCCTCTCACCAAGGAAACGGTTTAGGTTGAGGAAGTGGGTCACAACAGAGCGTAAGGGTCTATCTTCAGACATTGTTTAAGATGTATAGTTTTCTTCTGGCACTGGGGCTTTTTGGGGCTTTGCTATTGGTCTCTTTCTTTGCTGGCTTTTCTCCCACTTCTTATGGAGACTCTTCGGGTAGGATCGCTCAATATAAATGGCGCCAGAGATGCGGGAAAGAGGAGTGTGTTGGGTGAATATGTAAAACAAAAAAAAGTACAGGTGTTGTTTCTGCAGGAGACTCATAGTGACGCATAGTGACGCATAGTGATGCATAGGGATGCATAGTGACGCATAGTGATGCATAGTGACGCATAGTGACGCATAGTGATGCATAGTGATGCATAGTGATGCATAGTGATGCATAGTGATGCATAGAGATGCATAGTGATGCATAGTGATGCATAGTGATGTGGTGAATGAAGTCGATTGGGGGCTCTGGTGGAAAGGGGCAAGTGTGTTGAGCCATGGAACAAATGTTAGTGCAGGGTTGGCAGTCCTTTTTGTACCGGGTCTGTCTGCAAAAATGTGCTCCTCAAAGGAGGTGTGTAGGGGTTAGGCTGCTTGTAGTAAAAGCAGAAATTAACAACATGGGTTTTGTCCTTATAACTGTGTATGCGCAACACCGGGAGAGAGAGGGGCATTCTATTTGGATGTCTTAGACAGGAACTCTCACAGGTAGCGCCTGAGGAGACGCTGGTGGTCGGCGGGGACTGGAACTGTACAACGGATTTTACGAAAGACAGAAATGGGGAAGAGCCTCATTCAGGGTCAGTGGGAGTGTTAGGGGACATCATTAATCAGTTCGACCTAATGGATGTTTGGAGAACTAGACATCCTGACACAAGACGGTATACATGGGTGAAGGTCTTTGGGGCTAGGGTGAGTGCAGCCCGACTTGGTCGGTTTTACATGTCCAGGAATCGGAGCAATAGGCTGTTGGGCGCTACCATTCTCCTGGTGGGGTAAATCTCCGAGATCAATTGGTACACTCTGATTTAACCCCCCAAGATATTCCTGAACAACGTCTATTTGCGCCCCTATTGGATGGTAATTATAAGTGTAATGGCTGTGCCCAATGCAATGGCACTTATAAATGCAGATCCTTCAAACATCCACAAACAGGGACATCGATCCCAATCAAAGGTGTTATTACGTGCTCCACTAAGGCAGTTATTTATCTCATAACTTGTCCTCGTGGTAAAAATTATGTGGGTAAAACAAAGCGTGAATTAAAAGTACGTATCTCAGAGCATCGTAGCACCATTAGGTGCAAAAACTTGACCTACCCAGTTGCGGCCCACTTTATGGAGGCAGGCCACTCGATTTCATCTTTGCGTTATATTGGCATCGAACATGTCACCCTCCCTAGGAGAGGGGGTGACCTTGATAATTTATTGTTAAGACGAGAGGCTGCTTGGATATTTAACTTAAAGACCCTTGCTCCCTTCGGTCTTAATGTGGACTTTGATCTGAAGCCATTCTTGTGATTGTTGTGATTGTTGTGACTTTGCCATTGTGGTTGTTTGTAGGCTTGTGTGGTCTTTAGTGTGTCTATGATCGTATGCTATCCATTTGTATTAATTGTATGTTGCTCATTCTATGCCGTTTTAATATGAGTAATTAACCAATGATATTAGGCCACTCCTGGCCATGATTACAGACACCTGTGTGTCTTGACACTATATATAAACGAGTCATCCCGCAGTGTCTGTGATTGTACCCTGATGAAGACAGCTTGCCTGTCGAAACGTTGGTAATTAAATATTTTTGCATCTGAGCTCCTAGAGTGTGCGGCTCTCCTTTATCTTCTAGGGGACATCATTAATCAGTTCGACCTAGTGGATGTTTGGAGAACTAGACATCCTGACACAAGACGGTATACATGGGTGAAGGTCTTTGGGGCTAGGGTGAGTGCAGCCCGACTTGGTCGGTTTTACATGTCCAGGAATCGGAGCAATAGGCTGTTGGGCGCTACCATTCTCCTGGTGGGGTTTTCGGATCACCACATAACCATGGCTCGGCTGTCCATTTCACCAGGGCCCCGGCAGGCATCCTATTGGATGTTTAATGTGAAGCTCTTACATGATGCAACTTCTGAGTCAATGGTGGGATGTGGGGAAAGTCCAAATTCGGCTTTTCTGTCAACAGTATACAGCTCTCTCATCCTAGGAGAGTATTTGGGGAACTAGAGCGTAGTATTAGTGAGATGGAGGTAGAGATGGTGGGGAAAGGCAAAGTAGGCCTCCAGGCTAATTTAGTTTAATTTTCGTAGGGGCCTGGGCAGTTTTTTCCAGGTTAAAGCAAAGGGAGCACTTGTAAGAGCCAGGTTCTCCATGCTCAAGGAGATGGATGCTCCCAGCTCCTTCTTCTTTGTTTTGGAAAGACCGAGCCGTGAAGCCAAGGGTATGTATTGCCTTTGGCTGTCTGAAGGGCGGGTGACCTCTGTGGTGGAGGAGATGCGGGAGCGAACTGTGGAGTTTTATGCTGAGTTGCATAGGGAAGAAATGTGTGATCCTATGTGTGCTCAGGACTTGTTAGAATTTAACCCGCCGAGCCTGGGGGAGTTTGAGGTGGTGGGAGGTAAAGCTCTCTACAACATCTGCATTAAGGTAAGGAACATTAGGAGCCTAACAGAAGTGAAGGCACATCAGTGCCAGGGGGTATGTGGGGCAGAGAGTATGGTGGGATTTAGATGGAGGGGGCTCTACAACTCCCAGTACCAAAGAGGTCAGGTGACCTCCAGTGGAGGGTTCTACATGGAGCCCTGGCCACTAACAGCTGGTTGGCACGGGTCGACCCGGGACAGCTGGTTGGCACGGGTCGACCCGGGACAGCTGGTTGAGGGGTGGTTTTTACTGTTGGGATGTCTGTGTGAGAGGTTGGGGGTGGTTTTTACTGTTGGAACGTCTGTGTGAGAGGTTGGGGGAGGTTTTTACTGTTGGGATGTCTGTGTGAGAGGTTGGGGGGGGGGGGGGGTTACTGTTGGGATGTCTGTGTGAGAGTTGGGGGGAGGGTTTTACTGTTGGAATGTCTGTGTGAGAGGTTGGGGGAGGGTTTTACTGTTGGGATGTCTGTGTGAGAGGTTGGGGAGGTTTTACTGTTGTAATGTCTGTGTGAGAAGTTGGGGGAGGGTTTTACTGTTGGAATGTCTGTGTGAGAGGTTGGGGGGGGTTTACTGTTGGGATGTCTGTGTGAGAGGTTGGGGGGGGTTTACTGTTGGGATGTCTGTGTGAGAGGTTGGGGGGGGTACTGTTGGGATGTCTGTGTGAGAGGTTGGGGGTGGGTTTTACTGTTGGAATGTCTGTGTGAGAGGTTGGGGGGGGGGGGTTACTGTTGGAATGTCTGTGTGAGAGGTTGGGGGAGGGTTTTACTGTTGTAATGTCTGTGTGAGAGGTTGGGGGTGGGTTTTACTGTTGTAATGTCTGTATGAGAGGTTGGGGGGTGGTTTTTACTGTTGGAATGTCTGTGTGAGAGGTTGGGGGTGGTTTTACTGTTGTAATGTCTGTGTGAGATGTTGGGGGAGGGTTTTACTGTTGGGATGTCTGTGTGAGAGGTTGGGGGTGGGTTTTACTGCTGGGATGTCTGTGTGAGACGTTGGTGGTGGGTTTTACTGTTGGAATGTCTGTGTGAGAGGTTGGGGGAGGTTTTTACTGTTGGAATGTCAGTGTGAGAGGTTGGGGGTGGGTTTTACTGTTGGGATGTCTGTGTGAGAGGTTGGGGGTGGGTTTTACTGTTGGAATGTCTGTGTGAGAGGTTGGGGGGGGGGGTTACTGTTGGGATGTCTGTGTGAGATGTTGGGGGTGGTTTTTACTGTTGGGATGTCTGTGTGAGAGGTTGGGGAGGTTTTACTGTTGTAATGTCTGTGTGAGAGGTTGGGGGTGGGTTTTACTGTTGGGATGTCTGTGTGAGATGTTGGGGAGGTTTTACTGTTGTAATGTCTGTGTGAGAGGTTGGGGAGGTTTTACTGTTGTAATGTCTGTGTGAGAGGTTGGGGGTGGGTGAGAGGTTGGGGGTGGTTTTTACTGTTGGGATGTCTGTGTGAGAGGTTGGGGGTGGGTTTTACTGTTGGAACATCTGTGTGAGAGGTTGGGGGAGGGTTTTACTGTTGTAATGTCTGTGTGAGAGGTTGGGGGTGGGTTTTACTGTTGTAATGTCTGTGTGAGAGGTTGGGGGTGGGTTTTACTGTTGGGATGTCTGTGTGAGAGGTTGGGGGAGGGTTTTACTGTTGGAATGTCTGTGTGAGAGATGGGGGAGGTTGGGGGAGGTTTTTACTGCTGGGATGTCTGTGTGAGAGGTTGGGGGGGGGGTTACTGTTGGAATGTCTGTGTGAGAGGTTGGGGGGGGGGGTTACTGTTGGGATGTCTGTGTGAGATGTTGGGGATGGGTTTTACTGTTGTAATGTCTGTGTGAGAGGTTGGGGAGGTTTTACTGTTGTAATGTCTGTGTGAGAGGTTGGGGGGGGTTACTGTTGGGATGTCTGTGTGAGAGGTTGGGGGTGGGTTTTACTGTTGGGATGTCTGTGTGAGAGGTTGGGGGTGGGGGGGGGGGGTTACTGTTGTAATGTCTGTGTGAGAGGTTGGGGGGGGTTTACTGTTGGGATGTCTGTGTGAGAGGTTGGGGGGGGGGTTTACTGTTGGAATGTCTGTGTGAGAGGTTGGGGGGGGGGTTTACTGTTGGAATGTCTGTGTGAGATGTTGGGGGAGGGGGGTTTACTGTTGGAATGTCTGTGTGAGAGGTTGGGGGGGGGGGTTTACTGTTGGAATGTCTGTGTGAGAGGTTGGGGGAGGGTTTTACTGTTGGGATGTCTGTGTGAGAGGTTGGGGGTGGGTTTTACTGTTGGAATGTCTGTGTGAGAGGTTGTGGGTGGGTTTTACTGTTGGAATGTCTGTGTGAGAGGGTGGGGGTGGGTTTTACTGTTGTAATGTCTGTGTGAGAGGTTGGGGGAGGGTTTTACTGTTGGGATGTCTGTGTGAGAGGTTGGGTGGGGTTTTACTGTTGGAATGTCTGTGTGAGAGGTTGGGGGTGGGTTTTACTGTTGTAATGTCTGTGTGAGAGGTTGGGGGAGGGTTTTACTGTTGTAATGTCTGTGTGAGAGGTTGGGGGTGGTTTTACTGTTGTAATGTCTGTGTGAGAGGTTGGGGGGGGGGGTTACTGCTGGGATGTCTGTGTGAGAGGTTGGGGGGGGGGGGTTTTACTGTTGGAATGTCTGTGTGAGAGGTTGGGGAGGTTTTTACTGCTGGGATGTTTATAATGGGGTACAGGTGTTCTAATAAGGAGAAAGACAACTGTATGTTGTTGACTTTTCTGTTAGCTCAGTTGGCTAACAAGGAGGAACAGGGTCAAAGGTGGGGGGATAACAGACCCTTTACTATTGGTTAATGGGATGCTCTCTGCGTGCCTTAGGGGGGAACTTGAGTTCTATTAAATTATAAAAAGTGCGGAGATGTTTCAGGAGATATGGTGTGTTGGGGGGGCTGTCTGTATAGCTGGGGAAGATGTTTCAGGAGATGTGGTGTGATGGGGGGGCTGTCTGTATAGCTGGGGAAGATGTTTCAGGAGATATGGTGTGTTGGGGGGCTGTCTGTATAGCTGGGGAAGATGTTTCAGGAGATATGGTGTGTTGGGGGGGCTGTCTGTATAGCTGGGGAAGATGTTTCAGAAGATATGGTGTGTTGGGGGGGTCTGTCTGTATAGCTGGGGAAGATGTTTCAGGAGATATGGTGTGTTGGGGGGGGCTGTCTGTATAGCTGGGGAAGATGTTTCAGGAGATATGGTGTGTTGGGGGGCTGTCTGCATAGCTGGGGAAGATGTTTCAGGAGATATGGTGTGTTGGGGGGCTGTCTGTATAGCTGGGGAAGATGTTTCAGGAGATATGGTGTGTTGGGGGGCTGTCTGTATAGCCGGGGAAGATGTTTCAGGAGACATGGTGTGATGGGGGGGCTGTCTGTACGACTGGGGGAGATGTGTTGGATATACGGTTGTAGAAGTGGTGAGATTTTGGTAATTGTGATGTGTGGTGTTGTTTAGTATTGTGTGGTAGAGGGCAAGGTGAGTATGGTACATGTAGGCAGTACTGCAGTACAAATATATTTTTGGGTGTTTTGTTTTAAGGGAGGGTGGTGAGGTTTTAATGAAATGAGAATGTTTCATTAAAGAAAGACAAAAAGTAAAAAGTTGCTCTCCCTCTCTTTCTGTCCCTCTGTCTTAAAAGGTCCCCTGAACGTCATTGACCTGCTGGCCATCCTCCCTTATTACGTCACCATCTTCCTGACGGAATCCAACAAGAGCGTTCTACAGTTCCAGAACGTCCGGCGTGTGGTGCAGATATTCCGGATCATGAGAATATTGAGGATTCTGAAGCTGGCCAGGCATTCCACAGGGCTGCAGTCTCTAGGTCTGTGTGCATGTTGTTAATCCCGGTGTATCTTAATCCTGGTCCTTGGGGGACCCAAAGTGGTGCACGTTTCTGTTTTTTCCCCTAGCACTACGCAGCTGAGTTGATTCGTGGCATCAGGTGTGTAGTGCAAGGGGGAAAAAAATGTAAGTTTAGGTCCACAGACCCAGGATGAAGAAACACTGGCATTTGCCTCATTGAGGACATTCAAGTTTTTTCTAATGTAATGTAATGTAATCTAGGCTTCACCCTGAGGCGGAGTTACAACGAGCTGGGCCTGCTCATCCTCTTCCTGGCCATGGGCATTATGATCTTCTCCAGCCTCGTCTTCTTCGCCGAGAAGGACGAAGACGCCACCAAGTTTACCAGCATCCCCGCCTCCTTCTGGTGGGCCACCATCACTATGACTACGGTGGGTTACGGTGACATCTACCCTCAGACTCTGCTGGGTAAGATAGTCGGGGGGCTCTGCTGTATCGCCGGGGTGTTGGTCATCGCTCTGCCCATCCCCATTATCGTCAACAATTTCTCTGAGTTCTACAAGGAGCAGAAGAGACAGGAGAAGGCTATAAAGAGGCGGGAGGCTCTGGAGAGGGCCAAGAGGAACGGTAGTATCGTCTCCATGAACCTGAAGGACGCGTTCGCCCGGAGTATGGAGCTGATGGATGTAGTCGTGGAGAAAGGAGGAGAGGACAACCACCCGTCTCCCAGCTGGGCCGGCACGCCCAGACACACCGCCTCCGACATCAGCCTGAGGTCGTTGGATAAGAAATACCCCGAGTCCGTCCTCCTGGGGTCCACCCACCGCATCACCATCACCACCAGTGGTAGCCCCGAGCTGAGGCCCCTCAGTAGCTTTCAGTATAGAGGCCGTATCCCAGAATTCAGAGGCAGTACCTCTCAGCTTCTTAACGCTCAGAACCTGGAGATCATGTTCAACCAGCTGACCAAGTCTCAGTCCTTTACCAACCTCAACACTTCCTGCTCTGTGAGCACTATGAGCACCTCCGCCACCACGGCAACCTCGGTATCTTCGCGGCAACAGCACCCAGGGTCCCCGCCCTCCCCGGCCCGGCCACAACAGGAAGTGGAGCAGGAGAGGCAGGAAGTCCCACCCTCTTCCTGGACAGAGCCCCTACTGAAGGAAAGCGAAGCAGTACGCAGCCTGTCGAGCATGGACAGCTTCGCCAGCTGCAGGGCTGAGTTCGGGGAGGGCTCTGGATACGGAAGAAAGTTCCCTCCATCTCTAGACCTCCTCCCAGAATCGAGGGTCAACGATGCCCAAAGCCTCCAGGACGCTGCCTCCCTCAAAGACAGCATGTATGAGTTTGTCCCCTACAACCAAGATGGCGGCACACAGTTCCCGAGAGACGACGTAGAGAACATCCGTAGCACCCTGAGAGACGGCATCAACCCTGTCGTCAAGGGGACCAAAGAGCTAAAGGTCAACTTCATCAAGGGCCCACCCAACGAGCCCCCCCCGACACCACCCAGCACCGCCTCTCCCCATGACATCAGCTTCAGCTTCCTGGAGAATGAATCGCCAGAGAGGGAGACCTCGCTGCGCCTCCCCAGCACAAAGGCCGTCACCCTGGGCACAGAAGACGAGACCAGCCCCCTGTCCCTCGAGAGGCTGGTGGTGGACACCCCGCCAGGGGATGAGGACTCCCCGGACCAGGGTCTCGGGGGTCAAGGTTCGTCCAACGAGGAGAAGAATCAGATGGAAGCGGCGGGAACGGCAGGGGGGACACCGCCTGGGAACTGCACCCAGGATGTGGTGGTGGTGGTGGGAGGAAGGGCAGGTGGGGAGGGCAAAGGTCGACAGCAACCCAAGTCAGAGAACCACATGTTTACACCAGAGATTCACCTGATGCCCGGGGACGCCAGTATGTCCCCGACCTACGAAACCAGCATGTAACCCACTGGAACTACGTTTAATTAACCTAACCTTGACCTGCTGAAAAAGACGAAGAAGAATGAGGAGATATTGGAGAGGTGAGATGAGAGGAAAAAGGGAACACAGATAGCGAAATAGTGGAAGAGATATTTGCATGGCATGACAAGTCCCTTTTCTACGTATGTTGTGTATTGCTGAAACAGACACTGCAGCGGTTTACTGCTGAAACAGACACTGCAGTACTTATGCAGAATTAGGAGGAAAGACGGGGAGGAGAAACGTGTGGGGCTCAAAACTAGAAACT
This sequence comes from Salvelinus fontinalis, assembly GCF_029448725.1. Classification (NCBI taxonomy): domain Eukaryota; kingdom Metazoa; phylum Chordata; class Actinopteri; order Salmoniformes; family Salmonidae; genus Salvelinus; species Salvelinus fontinalis. The sequence goes on from NC_074689.1 coordinate 37,925,444, forward strand.
CATACGGACAGAGATCATTTATCCAAGTATGAGGACATTTTTGATCCTGATGTATATTTCAACCGTGTTCCTTTTTATTCTAGCAACAAAATGCACGGAGGGATTTATCTTTAAAAAGCATGCATTTAAAAAGAAAAAATACATATTAAGAACTTGGATGAAAGCGTTCCACTGTACAGAATATGACAACAAAGTCAATGCACAGAAGAAGAGACAGAAGATATCCATGTTTTGCCAAAAGGTACAAATATTTCCAATGTGAGGAGAATGGAGGTAAATACATTGACAGACCTCAGACAGAGTGTGTATCCCAAATGGCACCCTTTACCTTCAACTGTATAGTGCACAACTCTTTCCCTATATAGAGTAGTGCACTACATAGGGCATAGGATACCATTTGGGATGTCGCCAGAGTGTTGCGACCTATGACAAACATATCACAACCTTACGTGGAAATGCAATGTGCAATAACCACGGCAACTATGTCATGTTTTTTGGAGTTAATGATGAGATTTATGTATGAACTTTAATGTCATTAACCTTATTATTAAAAGACCTTAGGTTAAATGACCAGAATATTATTATTTTAAATTATTATTTTTGTTAGAAAGAAGAGGATGGTAAAAAACAAAACGTTTCTTCCTCTCGAGTACACACAACTATAAGTTGCCTAAATCTGTAGTTAGTGAGGACAACTGGCAAATGCTTCAGCTACTAGCCTAAACATAATAAATCAACATATTTATATCAGCAAGCAACATAGGTTTATAGAAAGAATAAAAATCATGAGGGTGGTTGAAATACAACACTGTACCTTTTCCACTTCTATGATTCCATCCAAAATATCACACTAATAATAATATGTACTTCTGAATGTAACTTTTACGGATTTAAAATTCTCTAAAATACAGTAAAGTAGGCCTACAGTTAAGTTAGTTAAGATAATCCTAGAGGCTTTCTATCAGGGTAGTGGGGAGGTTCCAACTTAATAACAAGTTATTTATCAACCTGATAGATATGTTAGTCTTTGATTCTTGCATATGCTACCGTAAGCTCTTCCTTTAGACAATGTGAACAATGGTACATCCCATAACACCTTGTTTCACTATGTAGGGCACTACTTTTGACCAGAGTCCCATGGTTACAAATAATACTATAGTCATGGGTTCTGGTCAAAAAGGAGTGCGCTATGTAAGGAATAGGGTTTCATGATGGAAACAACCAATGATAGAACATCACAGAGAAAAACGTATAGAATATTTTAGCTTTTATCTATCAATCTATCAGTGCATCCAAACTGCTCAATGACGTTACCAGTAAATGTGTTCTTTTATTTTCCCTCATGGGTGGTGGGTCTGTAGTACCATCATACCTGGTGGGTCTGTAGTACCATCATACCTGGTTGGTCTGTAGTACCATCATACCTGGTGGGTCTGTAGTACCATCATACCTGGTTGGTCTGTAGTACCATCATACCTGGTTGGTCTGTAGTACCATCATACCTGGTGGGTCTGTAGTACCATCATACCTGGTGGGTCTGTAGTACCATCATACCTGGTGGGTCTGTAGTACCATCATACCTGGTTGGTCTGTAGTACCATCATACCTGGTGGGTCTGTAGTACCATCATACCTGGTGGGTCTGTAGTACCATCATACCTGGTGGGTCTGTAGTACCATCATACCTGGTGGGTCTGTAGTAACATCATACCTGGTTGGTCTGTAGTACCATCATACCTGGTGGGTCTGTAGTACCATCATACCTGGTTGGTCTGTAGTACCATCATACCTGGTGGGTCTGTAGTACCATCATACCTGGTTGGTCTGTAGTACCATCATACCTGGTGGGTCTGTAGTAACATCATACCTGGTGGGTCTGTAGTAACATCATACCTGGTTGGTCTGTAGTACCATCATACCTGGTGGGTCTGTAGTACCATCATCATATCTGGTTGGTCTGTAGTACCATCATACCTGGTTGGTCTGTAGTACCATCATACCTGGTGGGTCTGTAGTACCATCATACCTGGTGGGTCTGTAGTACCATCATACCTGGTTGGTCTGTAGTACCATCATACCTGGTTGGTCTGTAGTACCATCATACCTGGTTGGTCTGTAGTACCATCATACCTGGTGGGTCTGTAGTACCATCATCATATCTGGTTGGTCTGTAGTAACATCATACCTGGTTGGTCTGTAGTACCATCATACCTGGTTGGTCTGTAGTACCATCATACCTGGTTAGTCTGTAGTACCATCATCATACCTGGTTGGTCTGTAGTACCATCATACCTGGTTGGTCTGTAGTAACATCATACCTGGTGGGTCTGTAGTACCATCATACCTGGTGGGTCTGTAGTACCATCATACCTGGTTGGTCTGTAGTACCATCATACCTGGTTGGTCTGTAGTACCATCATACCTGGTTGGTCTGTAGTACCATCATACCTGGTTGGTCTGTAGTACCATCATACCTGGTCGGTCTGTAGTATCATCATACCTGGTTGGTCTGTAGTACCATCATACCTGGTGGGTCTGTAGTACCATCATAACTGGTGGGTCTGTAGTACCATCATACCTGGTGGGTCTGTAGTACCATCATCATATCTGGTTGGTCTGTAGTAACATCATACCTGGTTGGTCTGTAGTACCATCATACCTGGTTGGTCTGTAGTACCATCATACCTGGTTAGTCTGTAGTACCATCATCATACCTGGTTGGTCTGTAGTACCATCATACCTGGTTGGTCTGTAGTAACATCATACCTGGTTGGTCTGTAGTACCATCATCATACCTGGTTGGTCTGTAGTACCATCATACCTGGTTGGTCTGTAGTACCATCATACCTGGTTGGTCTGTAGTATCATCATACCTGGTTGGTCTGTAGTACCATCATACCTGGTGGGTCTGTAGTACCATCATAACTGGTGGGTCTGTAGTACCATCATACCTGGTTGGTCTGTAGTACCATCATACCTGGTTGGTCTGTAGTACCATCATACCTGGTTGGTCTGTAGTACCATCATCATACCTGGTTGGTCTGTAGTACAATCATACCTGGTTGGTCTGTAGTAACATCATACCTGGTTGGTCTGTAGTAACATCATGCCTGGTTGGTCTGTAGTACCATCATACCTGGTTGGTCTGTAGTATCATCATACCTGGTTGGTCTGTAGTACCATCATCATACCTGGTTGGTCTGTAGTAACATCATACCTGGTGGGTCTGTAGTACCATCATCATACCTGGTTGGTCTGTAGTACCATCATCATACCTGGTTGGTCTGTAGTACCAATATCATACCTGGTTGGTCTGTAGTACCATCATCATACCTGGTTGGTCTGTAGTAACATCATCATACCTGGTTGGTCTGTAGTATCATCATACCTGGTTGGTCTGTAGTATCATCATACCTGGTTGGTCTGTAGTATCATCATACCTGGTTGGTCTGTAGTACCATCATCATACCTGGTTGGTCTGTAGTGTCATCATACCTGGTTGGTCTGTAGTACCATCATACCTGGTTGGTCTGTAGTACCATCATACCTGGTTGGTCTGTAGTACCATCATACCTGGTTGGTCTGTAGTACCATCATACCTGGTTGGTCTGTAGTAACATCATACCTGGTTGGTCTGTAGTACCATCATACCTGGTTGGTCTGTAGTACCATCATACCTGGCGGGTATGTAGTACCATCATACCTGGTTGGTCTGTAGTACCATCATACCTGGTTGGTCTGTAGTAACATCATACCTGGTTGGTCTGTAGTACATTTACATTTACATTTAAGTCATTTAGCAGACGCTCTTATCCAGAGCGACTTACAAATTGGAAAGTTCATACATATTCATCCTGGTCCCCCCGTGGGAATTGAACCCTGGTCCCCCCGTGGGAATTGAACCCACAACCCTGGCGTTGCAAGCGCCATGCTCTACCAACTGAGCCACACGGGACCATCATACCTGGTTGGTCTGTAGTACCATCATGCCTGGTTGGTCTGTAGTAACATCATACCTGGTTGGTCTGTAGTACCATCATACCTGGTTGTTCTGTAGTAACATCATACCTGGTTGGTCTGTAGTAACATCATCATACCTGGTTGGTCTGTAGTACCATCATCATACCTGGTTGGTCTGTAGTACCATCATCATACCTGGTTGGTCTGTAGTATCATCATCATACCTGGTGGGTCTGTAGTACCATCATCATACCTGGTTGGTCTGTAGTGTCATCATACCTGGTTGGTCTGTAGTACCATCATACCTGGTTGGTCTGTAGTACCATCATACCTGGTTGGTCTGTAGTACCATCATACCTGGTGGGTCTGTAGTACCATCATCATACCTGGTTGGTCTGTAGTACCATCATACCTGGTTGGTCTGTAGTACCATCATACCTGGTTGGTCTGTAGTACATTTACATTTACATTTAAGTCATTTAGCAGACGCTCTTATCCAGAGCGACTTACAAATTGGAAAGTTCATACATATTCATCCTGGTCCCCCCGTGGGAATTGAACCCTGGTCCCCCCGTGGGAATTGAACCCACAACCCTGGCGTTGCAAGCGCCATGCTCTACCAACTGAGCCACACGGGACCATCATACCTGGTTGGTCTGTAGTACCATCATGCCTGGTTGGTCTGTAGTAACATCATACCTGGTTGGTCTGTAGTACCATCATACCTGGTTGGTCTGTAGTAACATCATACCTGGTTGGTCTGTAGTAACATCATCATACCTGGTTGGTCTGTAGTACCATCATCATACCTGGTTGGTCTGTAGTACCATCATCATACCTGGTTGGTCTGTAGTATCATCATCATACCTGGTGGGTCTGTAGTACCATCATCATACCTGGTTGGTCTGTAGTGTCATCATACCTGGTTGGTCTGTAGTACCATCATACCTGGTTGGTCTGTAGTACCATCATACCTGGTTGGTCTGTAGTACCATCATACCTGGTGGGTCTGTAGTACCATCATCATACCTGGTTGGTCTGTAGTACCATCATACCTGGTTGGTCTGTAGTACCATCATACCTGGTTGGTCTGTAGTAACATCATACCTGGTTGGTCTGTAGTAACATCATACCTGGTTGGTCTGTAGTAACATCATACCTGGTTGGTCTGTAGTACCATCATACCTGGTTAGTCTGTAGTACCATCATACCTGGTTGGTCTGTAGTACCATCATACCTGGTTGGTCTGTAGTAACATCATACCTGGTTGGTCTGTAGTACCATCATACCTGGTTGGTCTGTAGTACCATCATCATACCTGGTTGGTCTGTAGTACCATCATACCTGGTTGGTCTGTAGTAACATCATCATACCTGGTTGGTCTGTAGTACCATAATCATAGATGGTTGGTCTGTAGTACCATCATACCTGGTTGGTCTGTAGTACCATCATACCTGGTGGGTCTGTAGTACCATCATACCTGGTTGGTCTGTAGTATCATCATACCTGATTGGTCTGTAGTACCATCATACCTGGTTGGTCTGTAGTATCATCATACCTGGTTGGTCTGTAGTATCATCATACCTGGTTGGTCTGTAGTACCATCATACCTGGTTGGTCTGTAGTACCATCATCATACCTGGTTGGTCTGTAGTACCACCATCATACCTGGTTGGTCTGTAGTACCACCATCATACCTGGTTGGTCTGTAGTACCACCATCATACCTGGTTGGTCTGTAGTACCATTATCATACCTGGTTGGTCTGTAATACCATCATCATACCTGATTGGTCTGTAGTACCATCATCATACCTGGTTGGTCTGTAGTACCATCATACCTGGTTGGTCTGTAGTACCATCATACCTGGTTGGTCTGTAGTACCATCATACCTGGTTGGTCTGTAGTACCATCATCATACCTGGTTGGTCTGTAGTACCATCATCATACCTGGTTGGTCTGTAGTACCATCATACCTGGTTGGTCTGTAGTACCATCATACCTGGTTGGTCTGTAGTACCATCATACCTGGTTGGTCTGTAGTACCATCATCATACCTGGTTGGTCTGTAGTACCATCATCATACCTGGTTGGTCTGTAGTACCATCATCATACCTGGTTGGTCTGTAGTACCATCATCATACCTGGTTGGTCTGTAGTACCATCATCATACCTGGTTGGTCTGTAGTACCATCATCATACCTGGTTGGTCTGTAGTACCATCATCATACCTGGTTGGTCTGTAGTACCATCATCATACCTGGTTGGTCTGTAGTACCATCATCATACCTGGTTGGTCTGTAGTACCATCATCATACCTGGTTGGTCTGTAGTACCATCATCATACCTGGTTGGTCTGTAGTACCATCATCATACCTGGTTGGTCTGTAGTACCATCATCATACCTGGTTGGTCTGTAGTACCATCATCATACCTGGTTGGTCTGTAGTACCATCATCATACCTGGTTGGTCTGTAGTACCATCATCATACCTGGTTGGTCTGTAGTACCATCATCATACCTGGTTGGTCTGTAGTACCATCATCATACCTGGTTGGTCTGTTGTACCATCATCATACCTGGTTGGTCTGTAGTACCCTCATCATACCTGGTTGGTCTGTAGTACCCTCATCATACCTGGTTGGTCTGTAGTACCCTCATCATACCTGGTTGGTCTGTAGTACCCTCATCATACCTGGTTGGTCTGTAGTACCCTCATCATACCTGGTTGGTCTGTAGTACCATCATACCTTGTTGGTCTGTAGTACCATCATCCAGATCCTGATGATAATTCAAAACATCTATTTGTTGTATTGCTCTTGTGTCTTGGACTGTACAGGATGAAGTTTTAACCCTGAACCATTTCATTCAACCTTTAAAACACAAACTTTGACTTGTACTTTCTCTGATTTATTTTTTTCACTTAATGAAAATATCTGTTTTTATGTTGCTGTTTATTCCAATTTTCTGCTGGAATATATATAATATATATATTGCTTTAGCATGGCACTTAGCTGAGTTTATAATATTAAAACTAGTGTGTCGAGTTTGAGAAAGCCACATAGATCTGAATGGTAGACCTACAGATAGGAGGACGAGAAGGAGGACAAGCTTTACAGTTTAGGGTGCGTTCATAAATTATAGTCTGAGTGTGCCAGAGCGCAAAATAACGGCCGTATTTACCCCAGCTCGTCACCTGGCCTGTGCCAGTAAACGTCGGCAAAAAAACGTAATTCAATTGTTGTCAGCAGCAGTTACAGTCACCAACGCTCTGGATAACATGAAAACAGCCTAACCAGCTCTGCCAGGGGGAGTAAAACAATCAGTTCTCTTATTTGTGTCTGGAAGTAGCTAGCAAGCTAGCCAACGTTAGCCAGGTAGCTTGGGTGCTTGACTGCGGTTGTGAGGTCACCACGCGTATGACAAAACATTTATTTTTACTGTTCTAATTTAGTTGGTAACCAGTTTATAACAGCAATAAGGCACCTCAGTGGTTTGTGATATATTGCCAATATACCACGGCTGAGGGCTGTATCCAGGCACTCCGCTTTGCGTCATGCTTAAGAAGAGCCCTTAGCCGTGGTATATTGGCCATATACCACAAGCCACTGAGGTGCCTTATTGCTATTATAACACGGTATTGTTGTTTCTGATTGGCTTGAAGGGCATTCTAGACCGTGCATGATTTCCCTATAACGCACGGTATATCTACACTGTAGAATTCAATGGCTATAATTAATTCTTACTTGTTCTCTGTTTGAGCTGCTTTTGGAAAAAAAAAGTCGAATTTAAAACATTATTGGCGTTGTTGAATTCAATTTTCATAATGGCGAGCTAGGACTGGTTTATTTTGTTAGCTAAACTAGCAAGTCTGTTTGTTTGGTTACCACGGCAACTACTGTAGCTATCCAGTAGAACTGTTAGCTACTTCGGTGCGTTAAACGATGTGTTACTTCAGTTACATTTATTTGGTATAAAAGAGATAATGAACTTGGGGCTCCATGCGTTCTCTGGAAAGGTCCATTTCATTCCAGAACATACCTTTTCACGTCGTTCATTATTTTCCATAGAGAGCATAGCCCCTCGTTGATTAATCCGTACATATTAGTGTGGCTGGCAATGTGTTGTCAGTCATCCTAAACATGCCCCATGGCAATAGAACTCAAATTAGATTCTGCTTTGGAGACGAATCCAAATTAACCATGAGGGCTTTTTACAATTCACAAAAAAACTCCAAACAATTATGGAAGATTTAAGATATATTTATTTATTTATTTCCAATTGCCATTAACAAATACAAAGTATTTTATCTTTTTTTTTGTGAATTAATGTTAAGAATTATACAATTTTTTTTCTAAACCAAAAATCAAGAAGCGAGACCACGATTTCCTACCGTAACTGTTGTTTGAAATAATGCGTGCCTTTTCACAAAGATGTTTTATTTATGAGGTGACCAGTCATTTGCCCTTGTTCATACTATAGTGCTGTACAGAAAATTATAATTTTTATAGGAAGAATTCAGGTCTATTAAGTAATAGATACAACTAATATTATTGAGTTCTCAGGCTTTCTATCTATCAGCTCTCTGATGTTTCGATTGGATACAGACTTTGTTTTCCATTTACAGGTATTATAATATCAGCTCGTTATGGCTATTACTTTATAAAATATGTTGTCAAATCCACATTGATGTCTTGACTACCAGGGAGCAGCTATTTCTGAAAAGCTTCCCCCTCATCAACCTATCATTGGATTGGCTTAACAGCAGGGAGGGAGAGAGAGGGAGAGAGAATCATTGGACCTCAGACAGGAAGACAACCTTCTGGGTGAATCGATCGGTCTGATTGGCTCCTACTGAAGCCAAGCCAATGAAGTCAGTATTGTCGATAAACTGAAGGAGCGATGGGTAGGATCCCCATGGAGTACTCAAGGGAAGAATGGTCCATTAGCTACTGGTCAGAACAGGGAGGGAGACAGTTTTTTGGGATGCAGGGAGGGACAATAATCTTTGAGCAAAAGGAGACCTTGTTTGTAGGTGACAGCTGTTTGAAGGGAGGGAGAGAGCAGTTCTTAGGTGCGAGTGTGACCACTCATTGTAGACAGTGATCAACAGTGATCCAACCTTCCCTAGCACACATATGAAACACATATGAACAATTGCTATATAGCTTTATGCAGACACAAGGGAATGCAACCTGGTCTCAGAGCATTTCGTATGATTCTGTACGTAAAATCCCAGACCCTCCATTTAGTATGTTATGTTCGGTATGGCTACACAAGACAGATGGTTAGTCAAGTCAAAAACGTAAAGGAGGGGTTGGATGGGTCGGTGTATAACAAGAACATCTAGCAACCCAAAGGTTGCGATTTCGAATCTCATCATGAACATCTTTAGCATTTTAGCTAATTAGCAACTTTCCAACTACTTACCATGTTAGCTAACCCTTCCCATAACCTTAACGCTTTTAGCTAATTCTTCCCTTAACCTAAATCCTAAACTTAACCCTAACCCCTAGCTTAGCTAACGTTAGCAAGCTAGCTAATGTTAGCCACCTTGCTAGAATTCGTAACATATCCTACATTTTGCAAATCCTTATCATATTGTACGTTTTGCAAATTCATAACATATTGTACATTTTGCAAATTCGTAACAAATAATACGAATTGTAATTTGTAACATATCACACGAAATGGGTGATGAACATCCACAAATTAAAACATACCACACGAAACGTAACATACAGTATCATACTAAAAGGAGTGTCTCGAATTTACGTGCAGAATAATACGAAATGTACAGAGACCAGGTTGGGAATATCCCGATGAAAGACACTAGCTAAAATACAAAACAACACAGGAACACATGTAATCGTATCACAAGACGTCGGTGTACAGTCCACCCCAACACTGACAGGAGGTGAACTTATTGGGTCGAGGCCCACTCAATGTTCTGTGATGTCTCCAATCTCCAGACTTCCAAAAATCATTTGACTACTTTTTTTTTTTTTTTTATTATTATCTTATTATTTTATTTTTTTACATTTTCTGTCCAACGTTGATCTGCTAAATGTGAGAGGACATGATGCAATGTTTCTATGTTCTCTCAAAGTGATCCTACATGCTAAATGCATACTTGGCGGCTATAGTACCTACCTGCCACGTTGGTATTTACAAAGGTTTGACAAATGTAAAAGAAGGGTATTTGATATTCCACCGATAGTTTTATGTTAATGAATTGTTTTCATTGTTCTTTCATCTGTTTAAAGGGAGGGTATGATAACTAAACATTTTGAAACTCCTCTACTGTCATTCTACATGGTTTTTCTCTTTGTGTTTTTGTTCTTGTCCTCATGTGACTGTATAGTAATTATTCATTTCACAGGTAGAGTAGTGAAGCACTGGGGCATCTGGGTGAGAAAGAATGTTTCCTCAGATGGTGTATGGATGGAGCAACATCTGAAATGGAACCCTATTCCCTATATCGTACACTACTTTAGACCAGAGCCCTGTGGTACCCTATTCCCTATATAGTACACTACTTTAGACCAGAGCCCTATGGCACCCTATTCCCTATATAGTATACTACTTTTGACCAGAGCCCTATGGCACCCTATTCCCTATATAGTATACTACTTTAGACCAGAGCCCTATGGCACCCTATTCCCTATATAGTATACTACTTTAGACCAGAGCCCTATGGCACCCTATTCCCTATATAGTACACTACTTTAGACCAGAGCCCTGTGGTACCCTATTCCCTATATAGTACACTACTTTAGACCAGAGCCCTATGGCACCCTATTCCCTATATAGTATACTACTTTAGACCAGAGCCCTATGGCACCTTATTCCCTATATAGTGCACTACTTTAGACCAGAGCCCTGTGTATGGAATAGGGAGCCATGTAGAACACGTGTGTGTGTGTGTGTGTGTGTGTGTGTGTGTGTGTGTGTGTGTGTGTGTGTGTGTGTGTGTGTGTGTGTGTGTGTGTGTGTGTGTGTGTGTGTGTGTGTGACTGTGTGACTGTGTGACTGTGTGACTGTGCGTTGATGCTGAAATTAACTCTGTGAGCTTTCAGCAGAAGGACTGTGCCATGTGGTACTACAGTCTCACCATCGCTTGATCATTTGTGATTCTGCTAAAATGGCAGAAAAAAGATTGTCTTTTCTTTGAGAGAATGGATATTTGTGTCATCCACGGGTAATATTATTGAACTTCCCTTCCCACAAATTAAGAAATGCTACATTGTTTGTTACCCATGTTTATATGTCTAATCCCCATGGCTATATGTCTAATCCCCATGTCTATATGTCTAATCCCCATGTCTATATGTCTAATTCCAATGTCTATATGTCTAATCCCCATGTCTATATGTCTAATCCCCATGTCTATATGTCTAATCCCCATCTTTATATGTCATCCCCATGTTTATATGTCTAATCCCTATGTCTATAATTCTAATCCCCATGTCTATATGTCTAATCCCCATGTCTATATGTCTAATCCCCATGTCTATATGTCTAATCCCCATGTCTATATGTCTAATCCCCATCTTTATATGTCTAATCCCCATCTTTATATGTCTAATCCCCATGTCTATATGTAATCCCCATGTCTATATGTCTAATCCCCATGTCTATATGTCTAATCCCCATCTTTATATGTCTAATCCCAATGTCTATATGTCTAATCCCCATGTCTATATGTCTAATCCCAATGTCTATATGTCTAATCCCCATCTTTATATGTCTAATCCCCATCTTTATATGTCTAATCCCCATGTCTATATGTAATCCCAATGTCTATATGTCTAATCCCAATGTCTATATGTCTAATCCCCATCTTTATATGTCTAATCCCCATGTCTATATGTCTAATCCCTATGTCTATATGTCTAATCCCTATGTCTAATCCCCATGTTTATATGTCTAATCCCGATGTTTATATGTCTAATCCCCATGTCGATATGTATAATCCCCATGTTTATATGTATCCCCATGTCTATATGTCTAATCCCCATGTCTATATGTCTAATCCCTATGTCTATATGTCTAATCCCTATGTCTAATCCCCATGTTTATATGTCTAATCCCCATGTTTATATGTCTAATCCCCATGTTTATATGTCAAATCCCCATGTCTATATGTCATCCCCATGTCTATATGTCTAATCCCCATGTCTATATGTCAAATCCCCATGTCTATATGTCTAATCCCCATGTCTATATGTCATCCCCATGTTTATATGTCTAATCCCCATGTCTATATGTCAAATCCCTATATTTATATGTCTAATCCCCATGTCTATATGTCTAATCCCCATATTTATATGTCTAATCCCCATGTCTATATGTCTAATCCCCATGTCTATGTGTCTAATCCCCATGTCTATATGTCTAATCCCCATGTCTATGTACCATTCTGCCTCTTATTTTGGGGATAATGTTTTGTTTTTGATGACATTTTGTTTTGTTTAGTTAAAGGATATTATCAGTAGACACCTTTTTCAGCTGCAGACTGTTTGACATATCCTTGTGTGCATGTTACTAGTCCCAATAATGATGTGACCACAGAACACTGTTATAGGTACATGTATGTCAACATTTCTGTAGCGATTAAAACAGCACTGTTCCCCGTTAAGTCTACTAGCATATGCAGGATAACAAATAAATATGTATATAACTCACCTGTGTGTCCTGTCTGGTCTCCTTCTACAAGATTGGCACCCAATTCACTACATAGTCCACTACTTTTGACCAGAGCCAAGTAACCCACTATGCAGGAAATAATGAAATTGAAACAAAATCAAATCAAACTTTATCAGTCACATGCGCCGAATACAACAATTGTAGACCTTACTGTGAAATGCTGATTTACAAGCCCTTAAACCAACAGTGCAGTTCATGAAGAGTTAAGAAAATATTTACCAAATAAACTTAAGTAAAAAAAATTATAAAAAGTAACACAAAATAACAATAACGAAGCTATATACAGAGGGTACCGGTACCGAGTCAGTGTGCGGCTGTACAGGTTAGGGTGCTATTTGGAACGCACAAATTGTTTGCAGCGTATCTAGATTCAACAACACATACAGTAGCGTCACAAATTATTGGAACCTTGATAAAAAAATGAGCAATAATGAGTGTAAAATAATGTAAAATACTGAGTTCGTTTTGTGTTTCAGATTATTTTGTGCCCAACAGAAATGAATGGTAAATAGTTAGAGAGTCCACTACACCATTACCCTGGTATTGGTAATGGTGAGAGGTTAGCATATCTTGGAGTTATGATCTTTGACCATCTGTAACTTTCTCCCTCATCATTACCTCCCCTGTTATTGGTAATGGTGAGAGGTTAGCATGTCTTGGAGTTATGATCTTTGACCCTCTGTAACTTTCTCCCTCATCATTAACCTCCCCTGTTATTGGTAATGGTGAGAGGTTAGCATGTCTTGGAGTTATGATCTTTGACCCTCTGTAACTTTCTCCCTCATCATTAACCTCCCCTGTTATTGGTAATGGTGAGAGGTTAGCATATCTTGGGGTTATGATCTTTGACCCTTTGTAATTTTCTCACTCATCGTTATTCACTATTCGTGCAGGATTATCCGTTGTCATGGTAGAATCCACATGAATGAATGTAAAAGCGTTTAGAAACACGCAGTATTCTATTCTTATTTATAATTAAAAGTGACTCCAAAATTACGCAATACATTATTTACCACTCATTTCTACTGGGCACAAAATAATCTGAACAAACTGCAAATGAATCCATCATGTTTGTAGAGTCACTCGCTTGATGTAGTTATTGCGTGCTAAGAATATGGGACCAAATACTCAACTTTTGACGACTTTATTTACAATATAAGAATCTTTAGGGGTGTCAATGATTTTGAGACAAAATAAGTATTACTTGTTAATTAAACAAAATCTATGGGCCTCCTGAGTGGCGCAGTGGTCTAAGGCACTGCATCACTGCATGGCCACTAGAGATCCTGGTTTGAGTCCAGGCGACCCGGGATTGCGGCGCGCAATTGGCCCAGCGGTGTTAGGGGAGGGTTTGGCTGGCCGGGATGTCCTTGTCCTTTTTGCGCTCTAGCGACTCCTGTGGCGGAGGTGTATGGTGTTTCCTCTGACACTGCGGCTGGCTTCCAGGTTAAGCGGTTATTGTGTCAAGAAGCAGTGCGGCTTGGTTGTGTTTCAGGAGGACGCACGACTCTCGACCTTCGCCTCTCCCGAGTCCGTACGGGAGTTGCAGCATGGGACAAGACTGTAACTACCAATTGGATATCATGAAATATGGGAGAAAAAAAATCTCTTTCTCTGAACAATTGTATTAGTATACTATAATTACCCAAATGTTGAGGATACAATATAGCTCAGTATTTTAATTATTTATTTGATACAGTCATTATTGCTCATCTTGATCAAGGGTAAATAATTTGGGACCCCACTGTATATTTCAGGGAAGCAACCAAGTTAAATCAGATAGCAACCGAGCTAAATCAGATAGCAACCGAGCTAAATAAGATAGCAACCGAGCTAAATAAGATAGCAACCGAGCTAAATAAGATAGCAACCGAGCTAAATCAGATAGCAACCGAGCTAAATAAGATAGCAACCGAGCTAAATAAGATAGCAACCGAGCTAAATAAGATAGCAACCGAGCTAAATAAGATAGCAACCGAGCTAAATAAGATAGCAACCGAGCTAAATAAGATAGCAACAGCATTCATTGCATCATTGTGCTTTCGACCAAAAATGTGAGTTAATTAATCACCTCAATCAATCACTTAATTACTCAGAACAAGTTTACCATTTCCAACTGTTCGATTACGTGTGTCTGTGTGCCTAATGACGATGAACAATTTATCACAAAGAGGAAATGGATTACATTTCAAATACACACTGTGAATTGATAGTGCCTGTTTAAGTCATGGTCAATAACTCACTCTGATTCTCAAGGGGAGAAGTTGAATGTCTGGTTTCAGGACCCGTCTCCTACAACAGGTGAATAATCTTGCCAACTCGGTAATATTTCTGCGCATAAATTGGAGGGGATGATTAACCTACCTTATTAAACACACCTTGTGGTCCCAATAAGCTCTCATTTCTCCCAAGTGTGCACTTGTTTTACTTCCCTTCGTGGCTTTCAAAGGAAATGACTGGCATATATGACTGGCCATCTAGCTCATAATAACACCAATCAGATGCTTTCACATTTAGTCAACAAGAACACACGTGCACACTTCAAAGGAAGGATAACGTATTGGGATGAAACCGCTGTACTAGTCTGGTAAGGATCCCTCATTGGCCAGATGTGGTGAAGGTAGGTGAACTCCCTGTAACCATAGCAGACTGAAGTCAACTCCATGGTGAAGGATAGATCGTGAAGGTAGGTGAACTCCCTGTAACCATAGCAGACTGAAGTCAACTCCATGGTGAAGGATAGATCCTGAAGGCAGGTGAACTCCCTGTAACCATAGCAGACTGAAGTCAACTCCATGGTGAAGGATAGATCCTGAAGGCAGGTGAACTCCCTGTAACCATAGCAGACTGAAGTCAACTCCATGGTGAAGGATAGATCGTGAAGGCAGGTGAACTCCCTGTAACCATAGCAGACTGAAGTCAACTCCATGGTGAAGGATAGATCGTGAAGGTAGGTGAACTCCCTGTAACCATAGCAGACTGAAGTCAACTCCATGGTGAAGGATAGATCGTGAAGGTAGGTGAACTCCCTGTAACCATAGCAGACTGAAGTCAACTCCATGGTGAAGGATAGATCGTGAAGGTAGGTGAACTCCCTGTAACCATAGCAGACTGAAGTCAACTCCATGGTGAAGGATAGATCGTGAAGGCAGGTGAACTCCCTGTAACCATAGCAGACTGAAGTCAACTCCATGGTGAAGGATAGATCGTGAAGGTAGGTGAACTCCCTGTAACCATAGCAGACTGAAGTCAACTCCATGGTGAAGGATAGATCGTGAAGGCAGGTGAACTCCCTGTAACCATAGCAGACTGAAGTCAACTCCATGGTGAAGGATAGATCGTGAAGGCAGGTGAACTCCCTGTAACCATAGCAGACTGAAGTCAACTCCATGGTGAAGGATAGATCGTGAAGGTAGGTGAACTCCCTGTAACCATAGCAGACTGAAGTCAACTCCATGGTGAAGGATAGATCGTGAAGGTAGGTGAACTCCCTGTAACCATAGCAGACTGAAGTCAACTCCATGGTGAAGGATAGATCGTGAAGGTAGGTGAACTCCCTGTAACCATAGCAGACTGAAGTCAACTCCATGGTGAAGGATAGATCCTGAAGGCAGGTGAACTCCCTGTAACCATAGCAGACTGAAGTCAACTCCATGGTGAAGGATAGATCGTGAAGGCAGGTGAACTCCCTGTAACCATAGCAGACTGAAGTCAACTCCATGGTGAAGGATAGATCGTGAAGGCAGGTGAACTCCCTGTAACCATAGCAGACTGAAGTCAACTCCATGGTGAAGGATAGATCGTGAAGGTAGGTGAACTCCCTGTAACCATAGCAGACTGAAGTCAACTCCATGGTGAAGGATAGATCCTGAAGGTAGGTGAACTCCCTGTAACCATAGCAGACTGAAGTCAACTCCATGGTGAAGGATAGATCGTGAAGGTAGGTGAACTCCCTGTAACCATAGCAGACTGAAGTCAACTCCATGGTGAAGGATAGATCCTGAAGGCAGGTGAACTCCCTGTAACCATAGCAGACTGAAGTCAACTCCATGGTGAAGGATAGATCCTGAAGGCAGGTGAACTCCCTGTAACCATAGCAGACTGAAGTCAACTCCATGGTGAAGGATAGATCGTGAAGGTAGGTGAACTCCCTGTAACCATAGCAGACTGAAGTCAACTCCATGGTGAAGGATAGATCCTGAAGGCAGGTGAACTCCCTGTAACCATAGCAGACTGAAGTCAACTCCATGGTGAAGGATAGATCCTGAAGGCAGGTGAACTCCCTGTAACCATAGCAGACTGAAGTCAACTCCATGGTGAAGGATAGATCCTGAAGGCAGGTGAACTCCCTGTAACCATAGCAGACTGAAGTCAACTCCATGGTGAAGGATAGATCGTGAAGGCAGGTGAACTCCCTGTAACCATAGCAGACTGAAGTCAACTCCATGGTGAAGGATAGATCCTGAAGGCAGGTGAACTCCCTGTAACCATAGCAGACTGAAGTCAACTCCATGGTGAAGGATAGATCCTGAAGGCAGGTGAACTCCCTGTAACCATAGCAGACTGAAGTCAACTCCATGGTGAAGGATAGATCGTGAAGGCAGGTGAACTCCCTGTAACCATAGCAGACTGAAGTCAACTCCATGGTGAAGGATAGATCCTGAAGGCAGGTGAACATGCAAACACAGTTTTAGGACAACGTGCGTACGTCTGGCTGTAGGTCCCAAAACAACATTACTTCTAAGATCAATAGGCCTTTAACATTAACACAGTGAACAGATTATTTAGACATTTCCAGTGGAAAACAGGTAGACCTATAGTAACCCTCCCTCATTAGTCTGATGTGGTAGTAACCAGGTAGACCTATAGTAACCCTCCCTCATTAGTCTGATGTGGTAGTAACCAGGTAGACCTATAGTAACCCTCCCTCATTAGTCTGATGTGGTAGTAACCAGGTAGACCTATAGTAACCCTCCCTCATTAGTCTGATGTGGTAGTAACCAGGTAGACCTATAGTAACCCTCCCTCATTAGCCTGATGTGGTAGTAACCAGGTAGACCTATAGTAACCCTCCCTCATTAGTCTGATGTGGTAGTAACCAGGTAGACCTATAGTAACCCTCCCTCATTAGCCTGATGTGGTAGACAACAGGTAGACCTATAGTAACCCTCCCTCATTAGTCTGATGTGGTAGTAACCAGGTAGACCTATAGTAACCCTCCCTCATTAGTCTGATGTGGTAGTAACCAGGTAGACCTATAGTAACCCTCCCTCATTAGCCTGATGTGGTAGACAACAGGTAGACCTAGAGTAACCCTCCCTCATTAGCCTGATGTGGTAGACAACAGGTAGACCTATAGTAACCCTCCCTCAATAGTCTGATGTGGTAGACAACAGGTAGACCTATAGTAACCCTCCCTCAATAGTCTGATGTGGTAGACAACAGGTAGACCTATAGTAACCCTCCCTCATTAGCCTGATGTGGTAGACAACAGGTAGACCTATAGTAACCCTCCCTCATTAGCCTGATGTGGTAGACAACAGGTAGACCTATAGTAACCCTCCCTCATTAGTCTGATGTGGTAGTAACCAGGTAGACCTATAGTAACCCTCCCTCATTAGTCTGATGTGGTAGACAACAGGTAGACCTATAGTAACCCTCCCTCATTAGTCTGATGTGGTAGACAACAGGTAGACCTATAGTAACCCTCCCTCATTAGCCTGATGTGGTAGACAACAGGTAGACCTATAGTAACCCTCCCTCATTAGCCTGATGTGGTAGACAACAGGTAGACCTATAGTAACCCTCCCTCATTAGTCTGATGTGGTAGACAACAGGTAGACCTATAGTAACCCTCCCTCATTAGTCTGATGTGGTAGACAACAGGTAGACCTATAGTAACCCTCCCTCATTAGCCTGATGTGGTAGACAACAGGTAGACCTATAGTAACCCTCCCTCATTAGCCTGATGTGGTAGACAACAGGTAGACCTATAGTAACCCTCCCTCATTAGTCTGATGTGGTAGACAACAGGTAGACCTATAGTAACCCTCCCTCATTAGCCTGATGTGGTAGACAACAGGTAGACCTATAGTAAGCCTCCCTCATTAGTCTGATGTGGTAGACAACAGGTAGACCTATAGTAACCCTCCCTCATTAGTCTGATGTGGTAGTAACCAGGTAGACCTATAGTAACCCTCCCTCATTAGTCTGATGTGGTAGTAACCAGGTAGACCTATAGTAACCCTCCCTCATTAGCCTGATGTGGTAGACAACAGGTAGACCTAGAGTAACCCTCCCTCATTAGCCTGATGTGGTAGACAACAGGTAGACCTATAGTAACCCTCCCTCAATAGTCTGATGTGGTAGACAACAGGTAGACCTATAGTAACCCTCCCTCATTAGCCTGATGTGGTAGACAACAGGTAGACCTATAGTAACCCTCCCTCATTAGCCTGATGTGGTAGACAACAGGTAGACCTATAGTAACCCTCCCTCATTAGTCTGATGTGGTAGTAACCAGGTAGACCTATAGTAACCCTCCCTCATTAGTCTGATGTGGTAGACAACAGGTAGACCTATAGTAACCCTCCCTCATTAGTCTGATGTGGTAGACAACAGGTAGACCTATAGTAACCCTCCCTCATTAGCCTGATGTGGTAGACAACAGGTAGACCTATAGTAACCCTCCCTCATTAGCCTGATGTGGTAGACAACAGGTAGACCTATAGTAACCCTCCCTCATTAGTCTGATGTGGTAGACAACAGGTAGACCTATAGTAACCCTCCCTCATTAGCCTGATGTGGTAGACAACAGGTAGACCTATAGTAACCCTCCCTCATTAGTCTGATGTGGTAGACAACAGGTAGACCTATAGTAACCCTCCCTCATTAGTCTGATGTGGTAGACAACAGGTAGACCTATAGTAACCCTCCCTCATTAATCTGATGTGGTAGACAACAGGTAGACCTATAGTAACCCTCCCTCATTAGTCTGATGTGGTAGACAACAGGTAGACCTATAGTAACCCTCCCTCATTAGTCTGATGTGGTAGAAAACAGGTAAACTCACAGTCACAGAAGCGTCTCTATAGAATTTCCCGCCGTTTCTTCTTCTTCTTCTTCTATGGTATTATGGCGGTCCTCCAACAATGTTAGAGGTGAATGTCGCCACCTACTGGATGGGTGACAACTGATAAACTTTAATACCTACACAGGTTCAGGAGCATGAGAAGGGGGAACCTCTTCGTTCAGTATTCCCTGTAACGTTTTCGCCATGAAGTCCTGAAGATCCGACAATATTTTTGCCGCCTTCACAATGATTTATAGTTTTTTTCATTTTGTATTCGTTTTTACAGCGCAGTTCATCAGTTGCGCAAATAACACAACAAAGTCTACCTTCTTCACTGTTAGTATCCCATGATCCCTCTAATGAATGACTTTCACTGCAGGCTGTGGGGCATCTCTCTCATCTCATCTCTACTGCAGGCTGTGGGGCATCTCTCTCATCTTATCTCCACTGCAGGCTGTGGGGCATCTCTCTCATCTCATCTCCACTGCAGGCTGTGGGGCATCTCTCTCATCTTATCTCTACTGCAGGCTGTGGGGCATCTCTCTCATCTTATCTCCACTGCAGGCTGTGGGGCATCTCTCTCATCTCATCTCCACTGCAGGCTGTGGGGCATCTCTCTCATCTCATCTCCACTGCAGGCTGTGGGGCATCTCTCTCATCTCATCTCCACTGCAGGCTGTGGGGCATCTCTCTCATCTCATCTCCACTGCAGGCTGTGGGGCATCTCTCTCATCTTATCTCCACTGCAGGCTGTGGGGCATCTCTCTCATTTTATCTCCACTGCAGGCTGTGGGGCATCTCTCTCATTTTATCTCCACTGCAGGCTGTGGGGCATCTCTCTCATCTCATCTCTACTGCAGGCTGTGGGGCATCTCTCTCATCTCATCTCCACTGCAGGCTGTGGGGCATCTCTCTCATCTTATCTCTACTGCAGGCTGTGGGGCATCTCTCTCATCTTATCTCTACTGCAGGCTGTGGGGCATCTCTCTCATCTTATCTCTACTGCAGGCTGTGGGGCATCTCTCTCATCTTATCTCCACTGCAGGCTGTGGGGCATCTCTCTCATCTTATCTCTACTGCAGGCTGTGGGGCATCTCTCTCATCTTATCTCCACTGCAGGCTGTGGGGCATCTCTCTCATCTCATCTCCACTGCAGGCTGTGGGGCATCTCTCTCATCTCATCTCCACTGCAGGCTGTGGGGCATCTCTCTCATTTTATCTCCACTGCAGGCTGTGGGGCATCTCTCTCATCTCATCTCCACTGCAGGCTGTGGGGCATCTCTCTCATTTTATCTCTACTGCAGGCTGTGGGGCATCTCTCTCCTCTCATCTCCACTGCAGGCTGGGGGCATCTCTCTCATCTTATCTCCACTTGCTTCTTCTGAAATGTTCACTGCCTCCACACAGGAGACCTGCTGGACAGCCCTGATCCTGGCTACTGCAACCTCTTTTACTTTTTTAAAAATGTTGTTTTACAAAATCAAATCACATTTTATTTGTCACATGCGCCGGGTACAACTGGTGTAGACTTTACTGTGAAATGCTTATGAGCCTTTCCCAACGATGCAGAGTTAAAACATTATAATACAAATAAAACAAAATAAAATAGACAAGAATGGAGCTATATACAGCTTTAAAAAACATATCTATATTTGTCTTCTCTTTTATGAGTTACAGACAGTTCTGTTACTCTTCTCTTTCATGAGTTCATGAGAAGGTGAACGGAAAGGCACTGGAGCGACGAACCGCCCTTGCTGTCTCTGCCTGGCCAGTTCCCCTCTCTCCACTGGGATTCTCTGCCTCTGACCCTATTACGACGAGGCTGAGTCACTGGCTTACTGGTGCTCTTCCATGCCGTCCCTAGGAGGGGTGCGTCACTTGAGTGGGTTGAGTCACTGACGTGATCATCCTGTCCGGGTCACCCATGGCAAGGGTTCATGCCATGGGTGAGATCTTCGTGGGCTATACTTGGCCTTGTCTAGGGATAGTAAGTTGGTGGTTGCAGATATCCCTCTAGTGGTGTGGGGGCTGTGCTTTGGCAAAGTGGGTGGGGTCATATCCTGCCTGGTTGGCCCTGTCCGGGGGTATCGTCGGATGAGGCCAGTGTCTCCCGACCCCTCCTGTCTCAGCCTCCAGTATTTATGCTGCAATTGTTTATGTGTCAGGGGGCTAGGGTCAGTCTGTTATATCTGGAGTAATTCTCCTGTCTTATCTGTTTTCCTGTGTGAATTTAAGTATGCTCCCTCTAATTCTCTCTCTCCCTCTCTCTCCCGCTCTCTCCCTCTCCCTCCCCTCTCGGAGGATCTGAGCCCTAGGACCATGCCTCAGGACTACCTGGCCTGAATACTCCTGGCTGTCCCCAGTCCACCTGGTCGTGCTGCTGCTCCAGTTTCAACTGTTCTGCCTGCGGCTAGGGAACCCTGACCTGTTCACTGGACGTGCTACCTTGTCTCGGACCTGCTATTCTTGACTCTCTGTCTCTCTAACCCACCTGCTTTCTCTAACTCTGAATAATCGGCTATGAAAAGCCAATTGACATTTACTCCCGAGGTGCTGACCTGTTGCACCCTCTACAACCACTGTGACTATTATTATCTGACCCTGCTGGTCATCTATGAATGTTTGAACATCTTGGCCATGTACTATTATAATCTCCACCCGGCACAGCCAGAAGAGGACTGGCCACCCCTCATAGCCTGGCTCCTCTCTAGGTTTCTTCCTAGGTTCTGGCCTTTCTAGGGAGTTTTTCCTAGCCACTGTGCTTCCACACCTGCATTGCTTGCTGTTTGGGGTTTTAGGCTGGGTTTCTGTACAGCACTTTGAGATATCAGCTGATGTAAAAAAGGCTTTAGAAATACATTTGATTGATTGATTGATTGATTGATTGATTGATTGATTGATTGATTGATTGATGAGTTACAGACAGTTATGCTCCTCTTCTGTTTCAGACATTTGTTTTGCATCTCTTGTTTTGTTGCTTCTTTTGTTATTTTTTTTATAGCATAACTTAATTCCATATTTTATTTATTTTTATTTATTATTTATTTATTTTTGAAAATGTTTTTTTACTAAGTGTACAAAACATTAGGAACACCTTAATATTGAGTTGCACCCCGTTTTGCCGTAAGAACAGCCACAATGGACTCGAAAGCGTTCCACGGGCATGCTGGCCCATGTTGTCTCCAATGCTTCCCACGGTCTAGTTGGCTGCATGTCCTTTTGGTGGTGGACCATTGTTGATACACACAGGAAACTGTTGAGTGTGGAAAAAAACACAGCAGCATTGCAGTTCTTGACACAAACCGGTGTGCCTGGCACCTACTACCTCGTTCAAGGGCACTTCAATATTTTGTCTTGCCCGTTCACCCTCTGAATGGTCACACATACACAATTCATGTCTCAATCGTCTCAAGGCTTAAAAATCCTTTAACCCGTCTCCTCCCCTTCATCTACACTGATTGAAGTGGGATTTAACAAGTGACATCAATAAGGGATCATATCTTCACCTGGATTCACCTGGTCCGTCTGTGTCATGGGAAGAGCAGGTGTGTTACACTCAGTGATTATACAAAAACAATTGTTGTTGTTGTTGTTTATGTTTCTAGTTGTTTGGGATCAAAACATAAAACCAACACATTTACAGTTCATAAAGGTTGAGATTAGAAGGAATTCAAAAGTTAAGAATCTTTTTATATCATTTAATATAATGTATTTTCTTTTTAAATGTAGTTGTACCTCTTAAATTCAAGCTAAGATATCATTTTATTATCTCCATTTTGGCCTATCTATTATTTTGTGCTTTTTCTAAATATTTGCACTTTAATTAAAAAATGTATGTTATTCAAGGCTATTTCCTGTGTTTCATGCTTCAATGTGGGCTCCTGAGTGGCGCAGCGGTCTGAGGCACTGCATCTCAGTGCTTGAGATGTCACTACATGCACCCTGGTTCAATTCCAGGCTGTATCACAACTAGCCGTGATTGGGAGTCCCATACGGTGGCGCACAATTGGCCCAGCGTCGTCTGGGTTTGGCCGGTGTAAACCATCATTGTAAATAAGAGTTTGTTCCAAACTTACTTGCCTAGTTAAATAATAATAAAATATTTAAGCATATCATTGTTTTCCAGACATTTCACATTAAGTTTCCAAAATCTCTTTTATATATTTTTTTTAACTATAGTGTTACGGCTGTCGCTCTCCTCATCCTCAGACGAGGTGAGGAGAGAAGGATCTTCTGACCAAAACGCAGCTTCAGGGAAATAAGCCATCTTTATTATAAATACGACGGCCACGAAACAAAACAAAACACTTTCAAAACTACAAAACGACGTAGAACGGAACCTGAACATAAACTCACATCACTAAACGTAAACTCACGAACAGGAACGTTACATCAAAACGCACGAACAGCCAAACAGTCCCGAATGTGAATAAACATCGACAACACGAGAGACATCACAGGAGACAATCACCCACAAACAAACAGTGAGAACGCCCTACCTAAATATGACTCTTAATTAGAGGAAAACGCAAACCACCTGCCTCTAATCAAGAGCCATACCAGGTAACCCAAAACCAACATAGAAACAGATAACATAGACTGCCCACCCAAAACACATGCCCTGACCATAAACACATAAAAAACAACATAAAACAGGTCAGGACTGTTACAGAACCCCCCCCTCAAGGTGCGAACGCCGGGCGCACCAGCACAAAGTCCAGGGGAGGGTCTGGGTGGGCAGTTGACCACGGTGGTGGCTCCGGCTCTGGACGCTCTCCCCACACCACCATAGTCACTCCCCTCTTCTGTCTACCCCTTCCACTGACCACCCTAAAACTACCTTCCCCTAAATAAACGGCCAGCACCGGGACAAGGGGCAGCACCGGGACAAGGGGTAGCACCGGGACAAGGGGCAGCACCGGAACAAGGGGCAGCACCAGGATAAGGACCAGCACCGGAATAAGGGGCAGCACCGGGACAAGGGGCAGCACCGGGACAAGGGGCAGCACCGGGACAAGGGGCAGCACCGGGACAAGGGGCAGCACCGGGACAAGGGGCAGCACCGGGACAAGGGGCAGCACCGGGACAAGGGGCAGCACCGGGACAAGGGGCAGATCCCGGCTGAAGGACTCTGGCAGGTCCTGGCTGAGGAACTCTGGCAGGTCCTGTTTGGACGGCTCTGGCAGGTCCTGGCTGGACGGCTCTGGCAGGTCATAGCAGGACGGCTCTGGCAGGTCATAGCAGGACGGCTCTGGCAGGTCATAGCAGGACGGCTCTGGCAGGTCCTGGCTGGACGGCTCTGGCAGGTCCTGGCTGGACGGCTCTGGCAGGTCATGGCAGGACGACTCTGGCAGGTCATGGCAGGACGGCTCTGGCAGGTCATGGCAGGACGGCTCTGGCAAATCCTGTCTGGTTGGTGGCTCTGGCAGATCCTGTCTGGTTGGCGGCTCTGGCAGATCCTGTCTGGTTGGCGGCTCTGGCAGATCCTGTCTGGTTGGCGGCTCTGGCAGATCCTGTCTGGTTGGCGGCTCTGGCAGATCCTGTCTGGCGGGCGGCTCTAGCGGCTCCTGTCTGGTGGGCGGCTCTAGCGGCTCCTGTCTGGCGGACGGCTCTGTAGGCTCATGGCAGACGGGCGGCTTTGCAGGCTCATGACAGACGGGCGGCTTTGCAGGCTCATGGCAGACGGATGGCTCAGACGGCGCTGGGGAGACGGATGGCTCAGATGGCGCTGGGGAGACGGATGGCTCAGATGGCGCTGGGGAGACGGATGGCTCAGATGGCGCTGGGGAGACGGATGGCTCAGATGGCGCTGTAGGAAGGAGAAGGAGAGACAGCCTGGTGCGTGGTCTAGGCACTGGCTGCGCTGGAGAGGAGGAAACAGCAGGAGAGAGAACCCGGAGAGACAGCCTGATACGGGGGGCTGCCACCGGAGGACTGGTACATGGAGGTGGCACCGGGTCTACCGGACCGTGAAGGAGGACACGTGCTCTTGAGCACCGAGCCTCCCCAACCCTACCAGGTTGAATGATCCCCGTAGCCCTGCCAGTGCAGCGAGGTGGAATAGCCCGCACTGGCCTATGCAGGCGAACCGGGGACACCACCTGTAAGGCTGGTGCCATGTACGCCGGCCCGAGGAGACGTACTGGAGGCCAGATACGTTGGGCCGGCTTCATGACATCCGGCTCGATGCCCAACCTAGCCCTCCCAGTGCGGCAAGGTGGAATAGCCCGCACTGGGCTAAGCACGCGTACTGGGGACACCGTGCGCTTTACCGCATAACACGGTGTCTTACCAGTACGACGCCTTCTACCTCCACGGTAAGCACGGGGAGTTGGCTCGGGTATCCTACCCGGCTTTGCCACACTCCTCGTGTGCCCCCCCCAAGAAATGTTTTGGTCTGACTCACGGGCTCCCAACCGCGTCGTCGCGCTGCCTCCTCATACCAGCGCCTCTCAGCCTTCGCTGCTTCCAACTCCTCCTTTGGACGGCGATATTCCCCTGGTTGAGCCCAAGGTCCTCTACCGTCCAGGATCTCCTCCCAAGTCCAGGAGTCCTTGTTGCTCCGTAGAGCATTCCCATACCGCTTGGTCTTAGCGGGGTGGGTGATTCTGTTACGGCTGTCGCTCTCCTCATCCTCAGACGAGGTGAGGAGAGAAGGATCTTCTGACCAAAACGCAGCTTCAGGGAAATAAGCCATCTTTATTATAAATACGACGGCCACGAAACAAAACAAAACACTTTCAAAACTACAAAACGACGTAGAACGGAACCTGAACATAAACTCACATCACTAAACGTAAACTCACGAACAGGAACGTTACATCAAAACGCACGAACAGCCAAACAGTCCCGAATGTGAATAAACATCGACAACACGAGAGACATCACAGGAGACAATCACCCACAAACAAACAGTGAGAACGCCCTACCTAAATATGACTCTTAATTAGAGGAAAACGCAAACCACCTGCCTCTAATCAAGAGCCATACCAGGTAACCCAAAACCAACATAGAAACAGATAACATAGACTGCCCACCCAAAACACATGCCCTGACCATAAACACATAAAAAACAACATAAAACAGGTCAGGACTGTTACAGAACCCCCCCCTCAAGGTGCGAACGCCGGGCGCACCAGCACAAAGTCCAGGGGAGGGTCTGGGTGGGCAGTTGACCACGGTGGTGGCTCCGGCTCTGGACGCTCTCCCCACACCACCATAGTCACTCCCCTCTTCTGTCTACCCCTTCCACTGACCACCCTAAAACTACCTTCCCCTAAATAAACGGCCAGCACCGGGACAAGGGGCAGCACCGGGACAAGGGGTAGCACCGGGACAAGGGGCAGCACCGGAACAAGGGGCAGCACCAGGATAAGGACCAGCACCGGAATAAGGGGCAGCACCGGGACAAGGGGCAGCACCGGGACAAGGGGCAGCACCGGGACAAGGGGCAGCACCGGGACAAGGGGCAGCACCGGGACAAGGGGCAGCACCGGGACAAGGGGCAGCACCGGGACAAGGGGCAGCACCGGGACAAGGGGCAGCACCGGGACAAGGGGCAGATCCCGGCTGAAGGACTCTGGCAGGTCCTGGCTGAGGAACTCTGGCAGGTCCTGTTTGGACGGCTCTGGCAGGTCCTGGCTGGACGGCTCTGGCAGGTCATAGCAGGACGGCTCTGGCAGGTCATAGCAGGACGGCTCTGGCAGGTCATAGCAGGACGGCTCTGGCAGGTCCTGGCTGGACGGCTCTGGCAGGTCCTGGCTGGACGGCTCTGGCAGGTCATGGCAGGACGACTCTGGCAGGTCATGGCAGGACGGCTCTGGCAGGTCATGGCAGGACGGCTCTGGCAAATCCTGTCTGGTTGGCGGCTCTGGCAGATCCTGTCTGGTTGGCGGCTCTGGCAGATCCTGTCTGGTTGGCGGCTCTGGCAGATCCTGTCTGGTTGGCGGCTCTGGCAGATCCTGTCTGGTTGGCGGCTCTGGCAGATCCTGTCTGGCGGGCGGCTCTAGCGGCTCCTGTCTGGTGGGCGGCTCTAGCGGCTCCTGTCTGGCGGACGGCTCTGTAGGCTCATGGCAGACGGGCGGCTTTGCAGGCTCATGACAGACGGGCGGCTTTGCAGGCTCATGGCAGACGGATGGCTCAGACGGCGCTGGGGAGACGGATGGCTCAGATGGCGCTGGGGAGACGGATGGCTCAGATGGCGCTGGGGAGACGGATGGCTCAGATGGCGCTGGGGAGACGGATGGCTCAGATGGCGCTGTAGGAAGGAGAAGGAGAGACAGCCTGGTGCGTGGTCTAGGCACTGGCTGCGCTGGAGAGGAGGAAACAGCAGGAGAGAGAACCCGGAGAGACAGCCTGATACGGGGGGCTGCCACCGGAGGACTGGTACATGGAGGTGGCACCGGGTCTACCGGACCGTGAAGGAGGACACGTGCTCTTGAGCACCGAGCCTCCCCAACCCTACCAGGTTGAATGATCCCCGTAGCCCTGCCAGTGCAGCGAGGTGGAATAGCCCGCACTGGCCTATGCAGGCGAACCGGGGACACCACCTGTAAGGCTGGTGCCATGTACGCCGGCCCGAGGAGACGTACTGGAGGCCAGATACGTTGGGCCGGCTTCATGACATCCGGCTCGATGCCCAACCTAGCCCTCCCAGTGCGGCAAGGTGGAATAGCCCGCACTGGGCTAAGCACGCGTACTGGGGACACCGTGCGCTTTACCGCATAACACGGTGTCTTACCAGTACGACGCCTTCTACCTCCACGGTAAGCACGGGGAGTTGGCTCGGGTATCCTACCCGGCTTTGCCACACTCCTCGTGTGCCCCCCCCCAAGAAATTTTTTGGTCTGACTCACGGGCTCCCAACCGCGTCGTCGCGCTGCCTCCTCATACCAGCGCCTCTCAGCCTTCGCTGCTTCCAACTCCTCCTTTGGACGGCGATATTCCCCTGGTTGAGCCCAAGGTCCTCTACCGTCCAGGATCTCCTCCCAAGTCCAGGAGTCCTTGTTGCTCCGTAGAGCATTCCCATACCGCTTGGTCTTAGCGGGGTGGGTGATTCTGTTACGGCTGTCGCTCTCCTCATCCTCAGACGAGGTGAGGAGAGAAGGATCTTCTGACCAAAACGCAGCTTCAGGGAAATAAGCCATCTTTATTATAAATACGACGGCCACGAAACAAAACAAAACACTTTCAAAACTACAAAACGACGTAGAACGGAACCTGAACATAAACTCACATCACTAAACGTAAACTCACGAACAGGAACGTTTCATCAAAACGCACGAACAGCCAAACAGTCCCGAATGTGAATAAACATCGACAACACGAGAGACATCACAGGAGACAATCACCCACAAACAAACAGTGAGAACGCCCTACCTAAATATGACTCTTAATTAGAGGAAAACGCAAACCACCTGCCTCTAATCAAGAGCCATACCAGGTAACCCAAAACCAACATAGAAACAGATAACATAGACTGCCCACCCAAAACACATGCCCTGACCATAAACACATAAAAAACAACATAAAACAGGTCAGGACTGTTACATATAGTAACAAAACATTAGTCTCTCAGGGATTATATAGCACTTCTTTGAATAATGACATGATCCATAGTTTGTTTACCTTTACTTACTTACTTTGCTAGTTGCCATGGCACCCTAGTTGTAGCAGCCTAAGCAGAGAGCTCCTAAAAAATATGTACATGTGTGTTTTTAATTGTGTGTTTTTTAATCAGCTGTTTTATTTTTTGATAACATTTTAGTTTTATTGCATATTTCAGGTGGTTTTGACCCACTGATTTGCAGATGGACAGGCAGGTCAACTCGTTTTGGCTTGGTTTTCTAGCGGGCTAGCTAGCTGGCTAATTGTTTTTGTTCTAATGATGCATCTGGACATTGTATCAGATGTTTTGATGAACCTGGCGGCTGGTTCCTGATCTTTTGAGTTACCTGAAGCTTGAGAGGAAATGGGAGATGAAGTAGAGGACTGCAGTACTGAGGAAGAGTAATAAGGGTGACTGGCTACTACTCTGAACTGTGTGTGGTGAGCTTTCTGGTGCCCAGAGCTGCTGAGGCATCACCCGAGTGGGTGCTAAACAGATTGAAGTAGCTACATGACTCAGGCTGGTTCCCAGAGTAGCACTCTAAATGATCGTCACCAGACACTTCATCAACCATCTCTCTGACCGCCTTCCTCTGATCAAGACATTAACTGTCCCTCTCCATCTCCCTGACCACCTTCCTCTGATCAAGACATTAACTGTCTCTCTCCATCTCCCTGACCACCTTCCTCTGATCAAGACATTAACTGTCTCTCTCCATCTCCCTGACCACCTTCCTCTGATCAAGACATTAACTGTCTCTCTCCATCTCCCTGACTACCTTCCTCTGATCAAGACATTAACTGTCTCTCTCCATCTCCCTGACTACCTTCCTCTGATCAAGACATTAACTGTCTCTCTCCATCTCCCTGACTACCTTCCTCTGATCAAGACATTAACTGTCTCTCTCCATCTCCCTGACCACCTTCCTCTGATCAAGACATTAACTGTCTCTCTCCATCTCCCTGACCACCTTCCTCTGATCCAGACATTAACTGTCTCTCTCCATCTCCCTGACCACCTTCCTCTGATCAAGACATTAACTCTCTCTCTCCATCTCCCTGACCACCTTCCTCTGATCAAGACATTAACTGTCTCTCTCCATCTCCCTGACCACCTTCCTCTGATCAAGACATTAACTGTCTCTCTCCATCTCCCTGACCACCTTCCTCTGATCCAGACATTAACTGTCTCTCTCCATCTCCCTGACCACCTTCCTCTGATCAAGACATTAACTCTCTCTCTCCATCTCCCTGACCACCTTCCTCTGATCAAGACATTAACTGTCTCTCTCCATCTCCCTGACCACCTTCCTCTGATCAAGACATTAACTGTCTCTCCATCTCCCTGACCACCTTCCTCTGATCAAGACATTAACTGTCTCTCCATCTCCCTGACCACCTTCCTCTGATCAAGACATTAACTGTCTCTCTCCATCTCCCTGACCACCTTCCTCTGATCAAGACATTAACTGTCTCTCTCCATCTCCCTGACCACCTTCCTCTGATCAAGACATTAACTGTCTCTCTCCATCTCCCTGACCGCCTTCCTCTGATCAAGACATTAACTGTCTCTCTCCATCTCCCTGACCGCCTTCCTCTGATCAAGACATTAACTGTCTCTCTCCATCTCCCTGACCGCCTTCCTCTGATCAAGACATTAACTGTCTCTCTCCATCTCCCTGACCGCCTTCCTCTGATCAAGACATTAACTGTCCCTCTCCATCTCCCTGAACACCTTCCTCTGATCAAGACATGAACTGTCTCTCCATCTCCCTGAACACCTTCCTCTGATCAAGACATGAACTGTCCCTCTCCATCTCCCTGACTACCTTCCTCTGATCAAGACATTAACTGTCTCTCTCCATCTCCCTGACCACCTTCCTCTGATCAAGACATTAACTGTCTCTCTCCATCTCCCTGAACACCTTCCTCTGATCAAGACATTAACTGTCTCTCTCCATCTCCCTGAACACCTTCCTCTGATCAAGACATTAACTGTCTCTCTCCATCTCCCTGAACACCTTCCTCTGATCAAGACATTAACTGTCTCTCCATCTCCCTGACCACCTTCCTCTGATCAAGACATTAACTGTCTCTCTCCATCTCCCTGACCACCTTCCTCTGATCAAGACATTAACTGTCTCTCTCCATCTCCCTGACCGCCTTCCTCTGATCAAGACATTAACTGTCCCTCTCCATCTCCCTGAACACCTTCCTCTGATCAAGACATGAACTGTCTCTCCATCTCCCTGAACACCTTCCTCTGATCAAGACATGAACTGTCCCTCTCCATCTCCCTGACTACCTTCCTCTGATCAAGACATTAACTGTCTCTCTCCATCTCCCTGACCACCTTCCTCTGATCAAGACATTAACTGTCTCTCTCCATCTCCCTGAACACCTTCCTCTGATCAAGACATTAACTCTCTCTCTCCATCTCCCTGAACACCTTCCTCTGATCAAGACATTAACTGTCTCTCTCCATCTCCCTGAACACCTTCCTCTGATCAAGACATTAACTGTCTCTCTCCATCTCCCTGACCACCTTCCTCTGATCAAGACATTAACTGTCTCTCTCCATCTCCCTGACCACCTTCCTCTGATCAAGACATTAACTGTCCCTCTCCATCTCCCTGACCACCTTCCTCTGATCAAGACATTAACTGTCTCTCTCCATCTCCCTGAACACCTTCCTCTGATCAAGACATTAACTGTCTCTCTCCATCTCCCTGAACACCTTCCTCTGATCAAGACATTAACTGTCTCTCTCCATCTCCCTGAACACCTTCCTCTGATCAAGACATTAACTGTCTCTCAGGGTTCCATGTATTGGTTGATCTAACTAGACTACTAGTGATGATGTATTGGTTGATCTGACTATAACTAGACTACTAGTGATGATGTATTGGTTGATCTAACTAGACTACTAGTGATGATGTATTGGTTGATCTGACTATAACTAGACTACTAGTGATGATGTATTGGTTGATCTAACTAGACTACTAGTGATGATGTATTGGTTGATCTGACTAGACTACTAGTGATGATGTATTGGTTGATCTAACTATAACTAGACTACTAGTGATGATGTATTGGTTGATCTAACTAGAACTAGACTACTAGTGATGATGTATTGGTTGATCTAACTAGACTACTAGTGATGATGTATTGGTTGATCTAACTAGAACTAGACTACTAGTGATGATGTATTGGTTGATCTAACTAGAACTAGACTACTAGTGATGATCAAATCAAGTTTATTTTATATAGCCCTTCGTACATCAGCTAATATCTCGAAGTGCTGTACAGAAACCCAGCCTAAAACCCCAAACAGCAAGCAATGCAGGTGTAGAAGCACGGTGGCTAGGAAAAACTCCCTAGAAAGGCCAAAACCTAGGAAGAAACCTAGAGAGGAACCAGGCTATGAGGGGTGGTCAGTCCTCTTCTGGCTGTGCCGGGTGGAGATTATAACAGAACTATGCCAAGATGTTCAAATGTTCATAAATGACCAGCATGGTCAAATAATAATCAGGAGTAAATGTCAGTTGGCTTTTCATAGCCGATCATTGAGAGTATCTCTACCGCTCCTGCTGTCTCTAGAGAGTTGAAAACAGCAGGTCTGGGA
This sequence comes from Salvelinus fontinalis, assembly GCF_029448725.1. Lineage (NCBI taxonomy): Eukaryota > Metazoa > Chordata > Actinopteri > Salmoniformes > Salmonidae > Salvelinus > Salvelinus fontinalis. The sequence continues at coordinate 37,958,414 of NC_074689.1, forward strand.
CAGGTAGCACGTCCGGTGGACAGGTCAGGGTTCCATGTATTGGTTGATCTAACTAGACTACTAGTGATGATGTATTGGTTGATCTAACTAGACTACTAGTGATGATGTATTGGTTGATCTAACTAGACTACTAGTGATGATGTATTGGTTGATCTAACTAGACTACTAGTGATGATGTATTGGTTGATCTAACTAGAACTAGACTACTAGTGATGATGTATTGGTTGATCTAACTATAACTAGACTACTAGTGATGATGTATTAGTTGATCTAACTATAACTAGACTAGTCATGGTGATGTATTGGTTGATCTAACTATAACTAGATGTAACAGTATAACTTTAAACCGTCCCCTCGCCCCGACCCGGGCGCGAACCAGGGACCCTCTGCACACATCGACAACGGTCGCCCACGAAGCAGCGTTACCCATCGCTCCACAAAAGCCACGGCCCTTGCAAAGCAAGGGGCAACACTACTTAAGTCTCAGAGCAAGTGACGTAACTGATTGAAATGCTACTAGCGCGTACCCGCTAACTAGCTAGCCATTTCACATCCGTTACACTCACCCCCCTTTCAACCTCCTCCTTTTCCGCAGCAACCAGTGATCCGGGTCAACAGCATCAATCTAACAGTATAACTTTAAACCGTCCCCTCGCCCCGACACGGGCGCGAACCAGGGACCCTCTGCACACATCAACAACGGTTGCCCACGAAGCACGGTCGTTACCCATCGCTCCACAAAGGCCGAGGCCCTTGCAAAGCAAGGGGCAACACTACTTAAGTCTCAGAGCAAGTGACGTAACTGATTGAAATGCTACTAGCGCGTACCCGCTAACTAGCTAGCCATTTCACATCCGTTACATAGACAACTAGTGATGTATCACTTTTTTGTTTTTTGTTATTGAAGAGCTTTGAATAAATTATTATTGTTATTATTATTGCTTGTTTTCTTCTTCTCTCTTCTCTCCTCCTCCGGGGAGACTGTGTCTTTTCTTCTTCTCTCTTCTCTCCTCCTCTGGGGAGACTGTCTTTTCTTCTTCTCTCTTCTCTCCTCCTCCGGGGAGACTGTGTCTTTTCTTCTTCTCTCTTCTCTCCTCCTCCTGGGAGACTGTGTCTTTTCTTCTTCTCTCTTCTCTCCTCCTCCGGGGATACTGTGTCTTTTCTTCTTCTCTCTTCTCTCCTCCTCTGGGAGACTGTGTCTTTTCTTCTTCTCTCTTCTCTCCTCCTCCTGGGAGACTGTGTCTTTTCTTCTTCTCTTTTCTCTCCTCCTCCGGGGATACTGTGTCTTTTCTTCTTCTCTCTTCTCTCCTCCTCTGGGAGACTGTGTCTTTTCTTCTTCTCTCTTCTCTCCTCCTCCGGGGAGACTGTGTCTTTTCTTCTTCTCTCTTTTCTCCTCCTCCGGGGAGACTGTGTCTTTTCTTCTTCTCTCTTCTCTCCTCCTCCGGGGAGACTGTGTCTTTTCTTCTTCTCTCTTCTCTCCTCCTCTGGGGAGACTGTCTTTTCTTCTTCTCTCTTCTCTCCTCCTCTGGGAGACTGTGTCTTTTCTTCTTCTCTCTTCTCTCCTCCTCCGGGGAGACTGTGTCTTTTCTTCTTCTCTCTTCTCTCCTCCTCCGGGGAGACTGTGTCTTTTCTTCTTCTCTCTTCTCTCCTCCTCCGGGGAGACTGTGTCTTTTCTTCTTCTCTCTTCTCTCCTCCTCTGGGGAGACTGTGTCTTTTCTTCTTCTCTCTTCTCTCCTCCTCTGGGAGACTGTGTATTTTCTTCTTCTCTCTTCTCTCCTCCTCCGGGGAGACTGTGTCTTTTCTTCTTCTCTCTTCTCTCCTCCTCCGGGGAGACTGTGTCTTTTCTTCTTCTCTCTTCCCTCCTCCTCCTGGGAGACTGTGTCTTTTCTTCTTCTCTCTTCTCTCCTCCTCCGGGGAGACTGTGTCTTTTCTTCTTCTCTCTTCTCTCCTCCTCCGGGGAGACTGTGTCTTTTCTTCTTCTATCTTCTCTCCTCCTCCGGGGAGACTGTGTCTTTTCTTCTTCTATCTTCTCTCCTCCTCCGGGGAGACTGTGTCTTTTCTTCTTCTCTCTTCTCTCCTCCTCTGGGAGACTGTGTATTTTCTTCTTCTCTCTTCTCTCCTCCTCCGGGGAGACTGTGTCTTTTCTTCTTCTCTCTTCTCTCCTCCTCTGGGGAGACTGTGTCTTTTCTTCGTCTCTCTTCTCTCCTCCTCCGGGGAGACTGTGTCTTTTCTTCTTCTCTCTTCTCTCCTCCTCCTGGGAGACTGTGTCTTTTCTTCTCTCTTCCCTCCTCCTCTGCGGAGACCCTCAGTCTTTTCTTCTTCTCTCTTCTCTCCTCCTCTGGGGAGACCCTCAATCTTTTCTTCTTCTCTCCTCCTCAGGGGAGACTCTCTGTCTTTTCTTCTTCTCGCTTCCCTCCTCTGCCAGGGAGACCCTCTGTCGTTTCGGATGTTCCGTGATGATTGGTGTGCTGGTAGTCGGCCATCATTGGGGGATAAGGATGGAGGGGAAGAGGGAAAGAGGCATAGCCGTAGGGGGGGTCCACAAATTAATACATATCATACAAAACGTAACATATCATACTTAATGGAGAGTCTCTGATTTACATACAGAATAATATGAAATGCTCTGAGACCAGGTTGCAACGAGTGGCAGGGATAGGGAGGGATACTGAATCTTCTTCTTTGCTGTTGAGTCGTGTGTGTATTCGCTGTCTGCACTTTTGTAGGGGACGTCTTCATCTCTCTCTCGTCTTCACTTTTGGCCTTGCTCTCACTGCTGTCACTTTGTTCCTCGTCGTCGCCCGGGATGGAGTTGGAGGACTGGTGGGGGAAGTCGTCCTCTTTCACTCTAACAGGGCATTCCGTTTCCCCACATTTGACTACAGGTGGCCTAATTATCGCCTGATGCTCGTGACCGGATTTTCCCCATAATCGGATGGTACAGTTGTAGGCCTAGGCTACAGGCAGATTACTGGGGCGAGGGGTAACCCTCTAAATATTTATTAATCAGTTATCACAACCCAACGTTCGCTTAAGAATTCTAGGCATATGCTAAATAAATTCAAATAGAAAACACATTGACCAAAAGAAACCATCAGAACGTGACTCCGCAAATTTGTATGACTCCCTGATAAAATAAAGGTGAAATAAAATAAATAAACTTTTTGCTTGTGTTAGCTACTCCTAGGCGCTAGGGGGAGCTCTGTTCAACATAGAACGTCCCACCACCTGATGGACGCGCACATTTTGAATCAATAAAAAAAAAGTGTATTTCCTGTTATAGTAAACAGTTTGAAAACATTAGCCATGGAGGCTGATCCAAATAACAAAACATTGACAATTACAAGCACTACAGATGAAAATGTATGCTTTTCGGATGTGGCAACTGTTGCTAAAAGATGGATGATTGACTTCAGTTTTGTTAGTTTGTGTCAATTCTTCAAGGAGGGCAAATTTGAAGAATTCAACCAAACGATTTCGACGCTGGAAAGTAAGTTTGCTGGCTAATGTCAATTTAGTTTATATGGGCTAATGTAGTTAGCTATAATGGGTCTGCATCATTCTGTTTTAGCGATCATTGATGGTACCCCCCATTTAAACGCCGAACAGAAACAGAAAAAGCAGATAAGTGGCTTCCTCGCACGGATAATGCACGGGAAACATTTAGGTAAGTTAACTAGCTATATTTTAGTTTCGTTTTGTTGCCTTTCGTTTGTTTACACTGCAGGTATCAGTATTGTAAGAAATTGTAATAGAGACTGGAAACTAGTAATAACTACATTTCAACATAAGCCATATTTTATACAAAATACACATACTCCTCATTTCTCTTGGACATATGCTGGACTTATTAAGACACCAACTACAGACACACACAATTCCCCTCCCCCATGACAACCACAGACACACACAACTCAGGGTTGGAGCTCAAGACAAAGAACTATCTCAGGAACCAATGGAACGTTGACACCAGGCCTGTTCAGGACTACCCAAGACCCAGATCGACCAATCGGAAGGCCAGACTTCCAGATCAACCCACTTTGCTTGTTGTCTATATAAAACTGTACAACTGCTTAAACTACCTCTTTCCGGACGGTTCCATAAGAATCAGACAGAAAGAGCCTTGCTGCAAGATTTTACTAAGATGTCTTTACATGTGATTAAACGGCCTTATTATAAAATTATCCACCTCGTCCTATTGTCTCCTCTTGTTCTCCTGTCAACAGTAAACGTTTTATCAACAGTATCAGCTTCATTGTTGTCTTTACGTTTAGATGTCTAGATACCTCAAATTAACTAGTACAATATCTCGTTGTGTTGTTTTATGTAGATGTCTCCTTCGACAGAGACGAGCGGTTGTCGCCTCTGATGTCAGCTGTCGGTGTCTGGGCGTCTCAGAAAGAGACTGTGGCGAATGTCTCACTGTTCGAGCACATCACCAATCTACTCTATGTTCAGGTGATTTAATGTGTTGGTTTCTGTGCTCTACATTCCTTCTGTGTATACTGTCTGTCTACATGTAACAATTCATTATTATTATAGTCACACACTAACCAGACCAGGAGCCGCATCAAGAGTCTCGGAAGCAGGAGTGATTTTTAGCGTCAGTTTTGTCTTGTAAATTCCAATGAAAAATGTTACATGCTAGCTAGCATGAGGATGACAAGGGCAGGTTTCCAGGAAAACCGTAGTATTTAAATCTTCTCTGGAGCAGTGTGGATAAAGTTAACATTTGGAGTACAGTGGCGTATCCCATCCCTGCATTGAGGTACGTTTTCTGTCCCATATCTCGTGCCAGTCCACGGTGTCTTTAATGTAATTATAATTGACTTCCGATCTTAATGCAGCTTAGTGTAAATGAGCTTAATGGTGTCATCTGGCAATATGGACAAACAAAACCTAATCCTTGATCAGCACTCCTATTCTGAGAGGAATACAGCACATACAAGCTGTGAAACCGGGCATGGATTTCTAGGTATTGCCTTGCATTCTGTGTTTATAGCACTGATGAGCTGGCTAACTCACTGGTCTTCTCTTCCAGAGTGTCGTTGTGTGTGTCTGACTCACTGGTCTTCTCTTCCAGAGTGTTGCTGTGTGTCTCTGACTCACTGGTCTTCTCTTCCAGAGTGTTGCTGTGTGTGTCTGACTCACTGGTCTTCTCTCCCAGAGTGTTGCTGTGTGTCTGACTCACTGGTCTTCTCTCCCAGAGTGTTGCTGTGTGTCTGACTCACTGGTCTTCTCTCCCAGAGTGTTGCTGTGTGTGTCTGACTCACTGGTCTTCTCTCCCAGAGTGTCGCGGTGTGTGTCTGACTCACTGGTCTTCTCTCCCAGAGTGTCGCTGTGTGTCTGACTCACTGGTCTTCTCTTCCAGAGTGTCGCTGTGTGTCTGACTCACTGGTCTTCTCTCCCAGAGTGTTGCTGTGTGTTGCTGACTCACTGGTCTTCTCTCCCAGAGTGTCGCTGTGTGTGTCTGACTCACTGGTCTTCTCTCCCAGTGTGTCGCTGTGTGTCTGGAGAAAGGGAACTGTGTCATGGCATCATCAGCTCTCAAATGGCTCGAGGAGGAGTGTGAAATCCCACAGGTAAGCAAGGCCTCCACAGCACTTATATGACTGGGACTTTTAAAGTACCTGTCCAGTGTTTACAGATTTCCATGAAATAATGAGTTATAATATGATTGGTCCCAGGTCTGTGTGTGCTCTTGTCAACTCTATTGTCATTGTCAAGCCATTTGGAATGACATTGAGTGACAGGGAGTTGGCACGATTGTACAAACAGAGTGGCACTCGGGCTATATGTCCCTCTCTTCGTTTACAGAACTTGGGAATCAAGTTGTCGTTGATCGTGAGTAAGAGGGACACGTACCACCCGTTCCTGCTCAACTTCAGCTGGAACCGTCTGCTGGAGAATATACAGACCTTCCTGGATCGCTTCCTGGAGGAACACCCATCGGACTTCCTGCTCCAGGTAGGGAGCTGAACCAGTGACTAGGGTTTTGGGCAGTCTCCAGATTTTCATACCGTTCTTCTCTCATCCCTGGAGTTTTGGATTTACCGGTTTAGGACACAAGGGGACTCCAAAAAAAAGCTAAAATGGGCTTTGATTATTAGAATGCTAACATCATGAGCACAAGTAGTAGTGATTTTACATGGAGGCTGCTAGCAAAATATGCTAACGACGCAAACAAAAATAAATGAATTGCAAAGACATACACTACTGTTCGAAAGTTTTACAACACCTACTCATTCAAGGGTTTTTCTTTACTGGGTGTACTGGTGCATCAACTACAGAAACGGGGAATAGGCTCCTGTCCAATGGGTCCTTCTGGCTTGTACAAGGCTTACTTCCTTAGGGTTATAGGGTGCCTTTTGGGAAGGAACCCCTGTATAGTGTCTTTATTCTGCTTGTCCCCCTGTATTTCAGGCAGCCACTAAGGTGGTCAAGGCAGGCCAGGAGACAGGGGAGGATTCTGAGACTCGGGAGGCGTCATATACTACCAGCCAATCCTCTGAACACTCCAAACAGTAAGGACTGGTTCGGCACGTCTTTTATCTACTATAACGTCACTATTATAGAGCTATTGAAACATTGTCTTTAACCCTGTATGCATAATCAAATCATTTGATTAGACTTATTATTATTGGATTTTAATCAATTGAGTGTAGTATTTTTTTTTTTGTATTGTCTTCACCGTTAACTGTGCATTCTGAGTATTTCAGTCTTGTCGACTACGAGCCTGAATCAAATGAAGATGCTCAACAGAAGGCATTATGGGAACAACCTCAAACTGTCATATATTTTGTCAGTTCAGAAATGATTTTTGAGGTGAAAATAATGTATGCTGCTTTTCCTACCAGGAATCAGGAGACCAGTGTCCTTATGAGGTGAGTGTTGTTGTACGTTACTTAGAATAAATGACCGTTGGGATAAAATAATAAAAACACTGAAGACTTATTTCAGCTAATGGAGAGGAGGAAGGTTACCTTCTGAAACATGGAAACTGTGAATACTGTATATTCGGAATGTATTCAGACCTCTTCACTTTTTCAAAAAACAATTACTTAACAGCCTTATTCTAAAATTGATTAAGTTAATTGTTTTCCTCGTCAATGTATACACAATACACCTTAATGACAAAGCTGAAACTTTTTTAAATGTTTTTATTTTGCAAATGTATTAAAAGTTTTAAATTAACTTTGCTAAATAAGTATTAAGACCCGTTGGAACCACCAAGACTCTTCCTAGAGCTGGCCGAACTGATCAACCGGCTCGGTGACCAAGATCCCGATGGTCATTCTGACAGAGTTCCTCTGAGTGGGAGAACCTTCCAGAAGGACAACCATCTCTGCAGCACCTCACCCAATCAGGCCCTTTATGGTAGAGTGGCAAGACGGAAGCCACTCCTCAGTAAAAAGGCACATCACAGCCTGCTTGGAGGCATCTAAAGATTCTCTGGTCTGATAAAAGCAAGATTGAACTCTTTGGCCTGAATGCTAAGCATCACATCTGGAGGAAACCTGGCACCATCCCTACGGTGAAGCATGGTGGTGGCAGCATCATGCTGTGGGGATGTTTTTCAGCGACAGGGACTAGGAGACTAGCCAGTATCGAGGGAAAGCTGACCGGAGCAAAGTACAGAGAGATGCTCGATGAAAACCTGCTCCAGAGCGTTCAGGACCTCAGACTGGGGCGAGGGTTCACCTTCCAGCAGGACAACGACCCTAAGCACACAGCCAAGACAACGCAGTAGTGACTTCGGGACAAGTGTCTGAATGTCCTTGAGTGGCCCAGCCAGAGCCCGGACTTGAACCCGATCGAACATCTCTGGAGAGACCTGAAAATAGCTGTGCAGCGACGCTCCCCATCCAACCTGACAGAGCTTGAGAGGATCTGCAGAGAAGAATGGGAGAAACTCCCCAAATACAGGTGTGTCAAGCTTGTACTGAGTAAAGGGTCTGAATGCCTTTTTACATTTTTAATACATTTAACCTGTTTTTGCTTTGTCATTATGGGGTATTGTGATGTCATTATGGGGTATTGTGATGTCATTATGGGGTATTGTGATGTCATTTTGAGGTATTGTGATGTCATTATGGGGTATTGTGATGTCATTATGAGGTATTGTGTATAGATTGATGAGGGGGGGGGGGAACTAATTTAATACATTTTACAATAAGGCTGTTACGTAACAAAATATAGAAAAGGTCAAGGGGTAGAAACTTAACTTTCTGACTTGGGCGGTGGTCAAAAGTTGTGCTCACTCATCCTCAAGTCAAACCACGTTAATTTTGACCAGGGGATTATGGGGGATTATGACCTTGCTAGTAGGTCAATGTCTGCTTCCGGGGCGTCGTTTATAACTGTTGACTGCGCACACACACACACACACAATGATTTATTAACTTGCCGCCCACCACACATACTCATGTTTCCTGTTTATAAATCAGACCTGTCAGAGAACTGCACGCGTGAACGAGCGCCATAACTCTGCCTGAAAACACCCTTCAGTCACC